>NW_026921260.1:0-18428 GCF_032062105.1 Saccostrea cuccullata
TTCCTCTGGAGAATTCAACACTCTTACTACTTACGGGAGGAGAGGTACAAATTTTGTACTGGACTCAGCACTCGGGGCCATTTAGCAGTGAGGGATCTTTTTCGTGCCAGCACCTACTGCGACACGAGATTACGATTTATACGGTCTAATCTAAAGGACCTGTCTCCACGTCCTACAGTGAGATTCGAACCTGCGACGTTAGGACTCACTCCCTCCTTACTTCGCGACTCTAAAGCAGATACTCTTTTCACAGCGCCACATAGGTGACAATGGCATAATGAAGATAGAGAGGAGGAGAAAGAATTAGAACTGGATCTTGTTGGTCTCATGGACCTAGGATCGATCATATGAGGGTTCCTTAGTTGACGGAACAGCACTGCAGCAGAAGGCACTTGTTCTATAGCGGGTGCTGGCACTCGTGTTTGTTGTATTGATACTGGAGGTGGCTGGGACGGTACTGCCTTTGATTACATTTCTTTGGATGCAGGATGGTCAGCTTATTGCACAGGAACGATTTACAGTCATAATGAAGTCCTAGTATGGGAAAAACAACTGTGATTTTTGTTCTCAATTAGATTAGCGTGTATAAGAATCACATATGCAGTTGAAAGAGGCATAAATGTATTCGTGTAATTGAATGTCGTAATAAAGGACATCTTCGCTAGCCAAGGATTTCTGATACGCTAGTCACCTCATGAACCCTTGGCATACGGTGAAGTCAAAAAACGGGATTGTTTTCGTCACTTGATCTCGAATCTTTCAGGTATGCACAGATTGCGTCATCGACAGAAATAAAGACGCATGTTAAAAAAAATTAAATCAAAGATTTTTTCAAGAATAATTAAGAAGCAATAATTGAGTTATGTTCATTATTTATATTACAAATCTGAGGCTTCAATATAGATTCTTAATCACATATTTAGAAGATATTGGATGACACTTAGCTATTCATAGAATTGCATGTTATGTTACGGATCGTTGTTTACTTGCGTTTTTCATTCCCGAGATTGAAGAGTCAAGAAGTATCCCGAACGCAAATAACGTCATTTACAAAAAGCAATTGCTGACTGGTCGACCGGGTGTACCGAGTCCCAATGAGAACTCCAGAAAAAAATCAAAGTACTCAAAGTACAGAGAGCCGGGCTCATTTACAGAGTAGAATGGATTTCTTACATGAATCACGTTTATATTCCGATGAAAAAATTATTTTAAAACTATCAATATAAATGATAAGACACTGACAGTGAGTTTTTCAATCCTAATACCACGGTCCGATTTTGTCAGAATCAGAATTAATCTGGTACCGCAGCTGAATGTAAACAAACAGGCCAGTCTGGTTCCCTCTCCTGCTTTACCTCGTATGTGTAGAGAACTACGGTAGCACTGATTATCAAAAATCCTTACGCTAATGAACTATGTTCTTTGACTTATGAAGTTTTCAAAGTCATTACTACTAATGTTTATTTCATATAGATAAAACTTCGTTTTATTTTTGTTGCTTTATTTAGCGTTTGTATTATCTCAAAAGCGGTTGAGAGTAAGAACTATATTTTTGCACGTAACTTTAAAATGGCGACTATGGGGTCAACATCCTGCCTTGAACAGGATCACATAAGCCGGCAATTGCTCTTTGAGCAATAAGCCCGGCTAAAAACCAAGTTTTATCAACACCGTATGCCAAGGGATTATGAGGAGAGTAGCGTATCAGAAACCCTTGGAGAGCGAAGATGAATAAAGGAATACATAATGTAAGTGGACAAGAGGAAAATTAATAAACTTGTAATGCAGAATATACTTTATGTAAATAGAGGGGGTCTCCCAAATAAGAATGATCAATGTCAGAATTGTTTTTAATTTCTTTTAAAGCATTAAAAGACTTTCCACGTGGCAAAATTAACATACTGCTTTGAATCTCTTTCAAATGCATGTAAGATTTGTTAGACATGGACATTCTTTCCAGAAATAGAGAAAAACGTTTTAATGTTGGTAATCATTCTTTATGCTTTAAAATTTATTGTTATTACAGTAGTACTCTTATGAGGTAATTCTAAATCATCAATATTGCATATTATTTTCTGGAAAATGCAAAAAAAGATATTATAAATTGAATTCTCCTTATCTGCAATATTATCTGCAATCATGAAGGATAAGATTTGAACATAAGATGTATTTTAAAAGAGAGATTGATGACAAAATTAGTCCTGAACAATCCGGTTGCACTGACGGAACATCTCTTTCCTGTTCTCAACCCCAGTTACTGAAATCTTTCTTTTCTGGACAGCTTTCAATGCCTCTCCTGGAAAGTAATTTTTGAAGGTTATAGTTACACAACAATGATGCAAATATATCTGAGAACTGTTTAAATTAAATCATCATATATCACTATATGGTACGATTCATTTTACTCTACTTACTGTAAATGGATATATTTGCTTTAGTCATTGTTAATAAGGGAAAGTTAGAAAGCTATACATATTTAACATTTCATTTCTAACCTTTTCCACAATGCAAAACGAGGTTTCCTTCTTCCCAAATGAACTTTCCACCACTCAGGAGTTTCTCATAGAACTGCAGTTTAGAGTTTCTTCAATTAATTCGGGCATGGTACTTCTCCTTGTTAGCAGGCACACATTTGCCTTCAATGAAGGTAGAGATATTTAGACAAATTGTGATAATTCAACTGTAAATTATTTTTATGACATTCCAATGAAAACAAAAAGTGTCTTTAAATTACATGACTGTGTTCAATTCATAAACTCATTTAAAATGTATAATTATATAATAGTAGTATAATTGTATTGATTTGAACTTTTTCGTAACTGATTGTAAATATATAGAAAGATTTCAATATTAATAAGGTTCGAAATATCCATATCAATTTTAATTAATGTACTTACTGGCTTTATTGTGAAACACAATGACAACCTTCTTCTTTGAAGGATACATAAGCTCTAGAGCTTTAAGGAGATCACTCATTCCCTTCCATGATGAGGTAAGAGGTACTGACACATCTTCATTTTTGTCTATAACATTGTTACTTCTCTGAAATCATATATACACTCTGAATAAGTACCTTTTCCTCATTGTAGATGATCCAAGTTATGGTGTTAGAATCATAAATGACAATAAAACTGATTTTCAGTTCATATTAGTAAAATGCGATCATACTTTGTGATATTTCTTCATATACATCTTTATAATTGCATATTCTCAACATAAAGCAATACCTGTTTTCTTTCGTTCATTATGCCTTGAGGCATTTCACAGGCCATGGCTGGTTCCAGGGTCTTGCCGATGTTGTCCAATTGCATGAACATAAATGTTTTTAAGAGGGACTGCCTTCTTCGTCGCATTTATGCAGATCCAGCACCATTTACTGACTCTTGCTATTAAAACACCACAGTCAGCACCTCTAAACAATACACATGTAAGGTCATCATTTATGAACATGGTGTATAAAAATCAGACACAGGATCATAAAAATCTAGAGCTTCGAAATGTTTATTTCCCTGGTTCAACAAAGCGATGGGTTTTCATTGATTTAAAACATATAAAACTCTCTCACTGATAGAGCTCATATTTCCCATACTTGATACTTTAAGTATTTTTTTTTCTAGTTTTTGAGAAACAATAGAAGGAGCTCTCAAAATTTCAAATAAATAAATAATTGATGAAGTAATATCATTCAAAACAAAATTTAAAAACGTTTTTGAGGAGTAAAATGTACAACCAGCATTATAAAACACAAATCAATAACGTTTTCATAGCTCGATCTTGTGGTAATAAAAAGAAACTTAGTCAGTTCTCTCAGTTCTTAAAAAGTACACAAGTACAATTTTGAGACACATTTAAAAACAAGCATGACATAAGTATCTTTTGGATGTACTAGAGTGTCCATCTAAACGAATATTATATCGAATTCCTTTTCTCTATCACAAGTAACAGCTTTTTTCTGCATGAAGTGATAAACCTTTCGAGCAATACTTTTGTGGGTTTAAAGGGGCTGGGGGAAGGGGGTTGCAGCCATTTTCAGACTATTTCGATCTCCTTGAACCCGTTAGTCAAGAAGATCATTCAAGCGTTTGAATAAATGAAACAAAAGAGATTGCGTAACGCGTCTTATAGATCTTGTCGAAAACGAAAGTAGATTTCGATACCAAATTCCACCGTCACTGATTTTGACAAAAGCTAATAAATACGGCCAAAAAAATTAAGAATAGGGGTTATTGTCGTATCGCCCCAAAACCTGAACGCCCCAAGCATGAGCGCCCCAAAAATTTTTATCGGCGGCCAAGTACAAATATGAGCGCCCCAAATATTAATAACTAGCGCCCCAAACGTATTTCACGAACGCCCCAAATTAGCATTTCGAGCTCCCCAAATAATTTGGTCACAGATACACATGCAGGTGCTCGTCTAAATATCAATTTGTTCACTTTTCCTTCTTCAAAGAAATCTGGTGAAATATTCTTTTAAATTATCAAGTTTTATTCGTGTAATTAAAGATATTAGTACAGTCATTTGTATTAAAGTCAGAGCAGACCGTAATCCCAAATAAAAGGAGAACACCCCCCCCCCCATATTTTATCAAATACCGGCTATATGAAGTGAATTGAATTAATTTGGCGATAAAGCATGATAATATTGGGGGGAAATAAAACATTTTAAATAAAGTCTTACAAATTGTGATAGTTGCTTGACCAAATCTGCGTCATGAAGTCTTTGACGTACAGTATTTTTTTCCTTTGTGGAAATGCAGATAAGTGCTTAAAATGCGTTTATGTATTTATTTTTGTTATTAATTTCTAGATGTATTCATTTTAATTTACACGCATGATCCGTCTGTGCATGTTCGATATATAATTCACATGGAAAGGTGGTATAAGTCGTCGAAGGACCAGAATTACAGTGTATGTTTGTTGAACTGGGTGTCTGAAATTATGATTACTGTGTATACACAGACTACAAATCCCACTGATCTAGTGACAGGTGTGTAATATCATGTAGCATTACATAATCAGGTACACAAGAAGCAACGAAAACGCACAGCACGTGCACTATACTAGGGATATACTGCGATTTTGAACCTAATCTACATCATTAAAATTAGTAAAAAAAAAATTAACAGATAGATGACTTTGGGTTGCTTAAATGATGTGTAATTTTTTGTATTCTTATAATTTTTGTTGTTTATTAAATACTGACAGATTCTAAATAAATTTCGTAACTCTTATAAAAAAAAAAAGTTGCAACCTACGTAGACGATTTAAAAAAAAGTTGGTACTTGGTATCTTGAATTATAGATTAATTTACCGATTTACAGGAGATATAAGGTATAAGACCACATGTTTCTAGCTAGTCTAAAAACTTTTCTGGTTATTATTACATTAGTTACTGCAGAAATACACATCGGTGTTTAAGTTTATTCTATTCGTACAGTGTATTTCCTCTTTGTAAGATCCTTATTAGCACTGAATAAATCAAAAAATTTAAAAAATCAAAATAAATTACGGTCCGGGAATGCACGTATAAATATGAATTCCATATGTTTAGTACGTTTAAATTTATCTTCATATAATGCTAGTTTACAATTCTTGTGGCGTTCGTTATTATACATCGTAAAACTTGAAGCACTCGTGATAAACAACTGATAAATATCATTCAGGATGCTCGTGAATAATAATATATTTTTTTAATCTAATAAATTGTAATAAAACACGCATCAAAGACAACAGTTTGGTTCTTTACTAGTTAATTTAAGCCTTGGGGCGCCCGAAAGGCTAATTTGGGGCGCTGGTGATTAAGATTTGGGGCGCTCATATTTGTACTTGGGCGAAGGTAAAGAAATTTGGGGCGTTCATGCATGGGGCGTTCAGGTTTTGGGGCGCAGTGACTAGCACCCAAAAAATAGGAATCCAGGTGTCAGAAATGAAAGTGTCAATTTAACATTATTTAAAGCCATGGTAATGAGTTTCACAAAAGATTTTAAGATACAAGGAACTAGACCCCGGAAAGTCTTCAACACAACTGACCGATAGAGAGACCGACATGAACAGTAGATAGTTCTTTGACCACCTCTGTACATTTTAAGAGCTATTCTCTGTAATGATTTGAAATTTTATATAGGAGCTGTGGCACGCATAGTCTCAGAATTTCTCCAAACTCTCTATGATAAAAGTCATTGATACCCTAAACTGAAATCAGGCAAAAATTGGTTGCTGTTTTATAGTTACCATGGCAACATGTCTTAAAGTTCGAAACATGGCATTTTTTAACATGTTTAAAGCCCCATAGTTAACATTTGCGGCAAAGCAAACAATTGGCAATGACTGTTTCCAAAAGTTGAAGGTCAGATGTCTCAAATGCTTGATAAACATGTTTGGTAAATCAACTATTACATATGTTACTATGGTAACAAAGTATTCAAAAGTAAAAAAAGATTCATTGAATTTTATAAAGACATACACGTAAAAATAAAAAGCAATTATAGGATGAAATGCGAGCAAATAATAGAAAAAAGAGCCTTGAAACATATACCAAGAACAAAATATATTTCATTTTGGTTGGCAATGGTTGCCAAGGTTTTTTTTACCACAGAGAGCTTAAAGTAACACTATGTATGTTTGAATCTGATCCTATCTTTTAAAAAAAGCACATTTCCTCATAACTAGTGATCAATTTTATAAGATGTTGTTGTGCTCCAAGTTTTCCCATTTGAAAAAATTCAGATTAGATTCTTTAAATAGAGCGTTGCTATGGAAATAAGCAGAAAATATATGCTTAAAAACCTGAAAAATATTTTCTTTCCTTGGATACATACCTTAAATGTAGATTCCCAAAACTTTTATGATTGATATTTATTAACAGCTAACTTGACTTTTAATTTTGACTATCATCCAATCTCTAAGTGGATGCAAGAAGTTGGCACACAGGGTTTAATATTGATATAAAGTTCACAAAATCGAACATTTTCCCTTCTTGGTAACCATAGCAACAGTGTTGTTTTATTCATCAAATTTTATCAATATATGATATTCAACTTCAGTTCTAACAGATAAGTACTATTCAAGCTGAGTCGTTTAATTTGTTTCTTGATTAAATGGCAATTTAATTCTTAATGCAGTGAAAAATAATTCACTTTTAAGCACTGGTACTTTGTTTCCATGGTAACACTGCAAAGTAGCAATTATACCCAATTTTTCTTATGGTTTTGGTGCTGCAAGGTCCTAAGGATGCATATTTGCCAGTCTTGAATTTTCATGTTTTTCCTCAAGACAGTAGCATTAACCCAATCTTAGTTACTGGTTTTGCATGGTTACACTGTGTTACCATGGCAACCATAACAGTTATTTATAGAATAATATTGCTTATACTTATATACTTAAGGTCAAACATTTTCATTGTTTTTCTTAAGTCGTTGATTGAGTTTGAGCATGTAACACCTACCATTAGTGAATACGGAGTGTTTTTCAGCATATTTCAGCATTTTAAATGTATTCCAAATGTACCCTTGGTTACCACTTACTTAGAGATATATTCTAAACAGTTTCTTTACAGTATAAGTGACATCAAGGTGTCATGTTTTTGTGAGAATGGTTTGTTTGCTTTTTCTAGTTTTTATTAAGCCACAGTCAAGATATAAAGTGGCTGAAAATATCGATTTTTTTTAACTTTTCCGGCTGTTGCCATAGCAACTGAGACACATAGCAACGAAATTTTGTTTGATATTTGTTTCTGGTGTCAAGTACTAAGCATGGGTGAAGTTTCATCAAAATCGGTGACCATGCGTGGCAACGACGTTTAAGTGGTTACAGAGAATGGCTATTAATAGCCTCAACTCTTCAAAATTAAGTGTCAAAATCCGCAGCTGACGATATAAATTATGTACAGTCTTAAATATCTGCAATTTTCTGATGAAACAAAAGGACATAAAGCAGAAACTATTTCTTTTGCCACACATTTAATTCTTTGATTCAGCAGTTTTCTAGTGGTCAAGAGAATGACCTTGCGGACGTTTACTTTCTTCCCAATATTGTAACCATATCCAGTAAAGTGAGGGAGTCATATCTAAATATTTTTTGTCTCCAGTCTTGATGTCATCTTTGTCTAATTTACACATGTATATTATTTTATATGTACATGTACCAGTGCATGAAAAATATGCTGAATTTATTGGTACATGCTATGCATCATGTAGTGCTTCTTCTAATTTTTTTTTTAAATCTGCACTTTTTTGTAGAACAGAAATGAATTTAATTTAATGCAAATACACATTCATTCTCTTATTAAATTTAAATTTTGAATTTCAATTTCCTTTCGTGACTCAATAATTTTTTTTATATTTAAAACATAATACTTACAACTCAAACCTTGCAAAAAATTTTTGAACAAATTTATATAAACGAATATAGCATAGAACTTAGAAGTTTTATCTAAATCTTATTGTTACTCCGCTCAAATAACTAATTTTTCTATGTAATTCCAACTGTCCAGTGCTAAACTTCACATGTAATGTGTATTGACCAAAAACAAACTTTGAAACATGGCATAAAAATAACACTGATAGCAGCATACTTCTATGTGTCTAGAAACCAGGAAATGCTGTCTGGTGGCTTCTAAATTTCAAAATTTTTCCAGGGGGGGGGGGGGCATGCCCCCGGACCCCCCATAGCAGGCTCACGCCTTCGGCGTGAGCCGAGTGGTGCCTCCTATTTTTGATAAAGTACCACCTGCTTCAAATCTTTTTGAAAGCCCTGCTGATCCAGTAGTATAGAAATGCAGAAAAAAGGATACGCGGAGACGTTGAAACGGCGAATCAATGGAATAATCTGTTCCATGCAAAAAGATTAAAGGAAGTAAACACTGCAGTAATTTGAATCAATAATATTCTTTTTCTGAAAACTGCAGGTAAAGCATTCTAATGTTAATCAGCTTGCACAAAATCTAGCTCTCTAGGTATGATCGCCCAGTTTCGGATCTTGGAAATATCAATCCTTATACAGCCTGACGCCGTGACGTCATGCAATAATATTCTTGCAAACATCCGAAAATTGTCAAAGAGGGTGCACAGAACATGTCTAAGAATGAACATAATGAGAAATTTTACTTTTTAAAACAGAATTTTTCAATGAATTGAAATTATTTTGGTAAATAAACATGAGACATATTCTTAAACACATCGTTCACATGAAGTTTCAGACATTTCTACTGTACTATTAACATGTCTCTCCCTTACCATCAGACACTTCTTGCCAACAAATTGACAACCCTAGTAGAAAGTACACTTCAATTCCATATGGAAAACCACTTCGAGATATACCCCTCCAGACAGCTCTTATACCAGCAGCTAAAATGTATCTTGTGGGGGTGACGAATAAGCACGATCCTTTAAATATCCCCAAAACAGTAAGCTAAAGAGTTTAGATCGGGTGAATGTGGTGGTCACTCAATATTTGAACGAAGGGATATAAAGTTTTCTCCAAACTTGTGAGACAGTCATTCAAGCACAATGTTTGCGGTGAGAGGAGTTGCACCTGCTGAAATCATGCTTCGTTAATTTCTATTCTTCTCATTAGCCCAGGGAGAAATTTTGTTCTCAGAATAGCCAGATAGCGTTGAGATGTTGCCGTTGTTGTTTTACCATCCTCTTCATAGAAAAGAGGGCCTATGAAACCAGTACTGCTAATTGCCGCCTAGACTGTTACCTTCTGGCTATGTAATAGTCTCTCTTCATAGAAGACAGGCTTTGAAGTTCCCCCAAAACACATGATTTGCTTGTTAACAATTAACATGTCCATCAACATGTAAAATGTGCTTCATCTGAGAACCATATCACGTCGGTTAAAGAAATGTTTTTCAACATCCACTTCGCAAAACAAAGATGGAGGAAATATCGGTATTTTTAGGTCACCTGAGTAAATTCAGGTGACCTATTGCTATCTGTTTTCGTCTGTCGTCGTGCGTCGTTCGTCGTGTGTTAACATTTGAACATTTTCAGCTTCTTCTCTGCAACCACTCAACCAATTTCAACCAAATTTGCTATAAAGCATCTATGGATGAAGGGGAACAAAAATTGTGATTTTCATGGTCCTTGCCCCCCTGGGGCCTGAGGGGTGGGGCCAAAACCACTAAAATTAGTGCAATCTTTAAAAATCTTTTTCTTTACTCCTGGACATCAAGCAGTCAAACTGTTAGCATGAATGTAATGAACATTGAGTCTTCTACCAAAATTGTGAAATTCATGGCCGCAGGGTCAGGGGTTCTAGTGCTAGGGTGGGGCTATATTGATTATATAGTGAAAATGCATTATTTCTTTAAAAATCTACTTCTCTGCTCCTGGGTATTAAATAAACTAAGTACATAGTTATGATGAGGAAGAATGCCTTTTGCAAAATTGTGAATTTTATGGCCCCAGGGTCAGGGGTTCTAGTGTTCGGCTGGGGCTCTATTGATTATATAGCGAAAATGCAGAATTTGTTTGAAAAACTTCTTCTCTGCTGCTGGATATTCAACAAACTAAGTAAGTATAAAGTTATGCTGAGCAAGAATGCCTTTTCCAAAATTGTGAATTTTATAACCCCAGGGTCAGGGGTTCTGGTGTTAGGGCTGGGCTCTATTGATTACACAGAGAAAATACAGAAATTGTTTGAAAGTCTTTTTCTCTGCTCCTGGGTATTCAACGAATGAAGTAAGTATATAATTATGATGAGCAAGAATGCCTCTTCCAAAATTGTGAATTTTTATGACCCCAGAGTCAGGGGTTCTGGTGTTAGGGGGGCTCTATTGATTATATAGTGAAAATAGATTATTTCTTTAAAAATCTTCTTCTCTGTTCTTGGGTATTTAGTGAAATAACTAAGTACATAGTTATGATGTGGAAGAATACCTTTGTGAATTTTATTACCCCAGGGTCAGGGGTTCTGGTGTTAGGGCGGGGCTCTATTGATTATATAGTGAAAATAGATTATTTCTTTAAAAATCTTTTTTTTCTCTGTTCCTGGGTATTAAATAAACTAAGTACATAGTTATGATGTGGAAGAATACCTTTGCGATTTTTATGACCCCAGGGTCAGGGGTTGTGTTGTTAGGGCGGAGCTCTATTGGTTATATAGAAAATGCAGAAATTGTTTGAAAATCTTCTTCTCTGCTCCTGGGTATTAAGCAGATGAACTACCTATATAGCTATGATGAGCAAGGGACATTCTTCCTGAATTGTGAATTTCAACGCCCCTAGGTCAGGGGTACCATAGAGTGGGGGGGGGGGGCTCTACTTATATACTGGAAATGAATTAATTGATTGAAATCTTCTCCTTTGTATTAATCAAATATTTTTGATAAGCAAGGGTGCCTTTTCCAAAATAGTGATATGTGTGGGCCAAGGGGTTCATGTGTGGTAGGGGCACTTTACTGATTATTGCTGAATGATACCGATTAGTTGAAATGCATTTTTTTGTTCCCCTACCCTGCCTATGGGTATTAAGTAACTAAACTAAACATGCTAAGTGTATAGTTATGATTAGCAATGGTGCCTCTTTCAAAATTGTGAATGCCATGACATCTAGTTTAAAACATGAACCAAAGTCAATCATAGGAAAGTTGTTGCATGATGCCCAGGTGACCTATAAGGCCCATGGGCCTCTTGTTTTAATAGTTATATTCTAAACTTCTATAAGCAAATGAGAAGCTTCTTTAAGCAAGTTCACTAATACTCTTCTCACTGATTTCTGTGGTGTTTCCTTGATGATTGTCTTCACCATTTCGATATTTGCGTCTTACCACCCAGTTCTTGTCCATATAGGCGTGTCTTTTTCATCTGTCATCCAGAGTCAAATTTTGACACAATCCGAAAAATCGGTTTTCAAGTGAGAAACTTTTCCATCTGGATATTTTTTTTAAAAAAAAATTGCGTAATCTAGTTTAACAAAATCAGTGTAGAGATCTCTTTTATCTTTTATTTTTAAATTCCTGACTACCTTACTTTTGATGATGTAATCAAAACCTTGAAATGAGTAATTATGATGTCATAATATTTTATATTCATATTTTAATACAATTTGTTTACTTAATTTAAAATTAACACACGTTTCAAAATGACATAAAATAAGTTACCCTGGTAATATAAATAACAAGATAATTAACTTTTAAGAAAAAAAGTAAAGCAAATATTCCGAGTGCTAGAATTTTCTTAAGATTGCAGCAATGCGTTTATTTAAGAAAATTAAAGTTAATTGTAACGTTGCAACTGTCCGCGAAACTGGGTCTAAAATTCAGAAATCCTCTGGAAAAACTGGATACCTCCACTTGGTTCTGTGTGTTTACATAGTTTTGATCGATTTCGCACAGGATGGTCTGGATTTCTTTGGGATATCTTCGGAATGAGTCACATGAACAGGAGCCTCCAGCGTGGCACAGTGGTTAGAGCATCTGCCCTAGCGTCGCGAAGTAAGGAGTTGATCCTTACGTCGCGGGTTCGAATCCCTATGTCGGACGTGGATGGAGACCGGTCCTTCAATGAGACCGTAGAAACCGTAGGTGCTGGAACGAAAGAGATCCCTCACTTTTCAATGGCCCTGGGTGCCGAGTATAGGAAAAAATTTGTAGCTCTCCAACGCCAAGTGGTGGCGTTTCCATATGAGTGAAAAATTCTTGAGAGGGACGTTAAACAACATACATATATACTTCTTGAAGGAGAGCACAGGACAGTTGCTGTTTCCTCTTGTATAAAATTTGATTTTTCTAAAAAAAAATTCAGTTGGAACAAGTTGACGTGCTAAATTAATTTGACACTACCATGTGAAATGTATCTATTGGTACAATATAATATTTTTGTACTGAACCTGTTATTTCATAATACATGTATTCCAAAATATATCTAATGTGTTTTACACTACCATGTGAAATGTATCTATTGGTACAATATAATATTTTTGTACTGTACCTGTTATTTCATAATACATGTATTCCAAAATATATCTAATGTGTTTTAATTGAAGTATCTGAAAATGTTTTTCATGCTATAAAAAACTCTAATAGTATAGAGTGGCTTTAATAAGGTTTGCAAAAATGACAACAGAGAAAATTCGTAATAATAATAATATATGAATTTATAAAGCGCTAAATATTAATAAATTAACTCTAAAGCGCTGTACAATAAAACACAAACATAATTTAAAAGCTAGGGATACATATATAAAATATTAACACAAACTCATATATGTGTTCAAAATTATAACATTAAAATTACATACAAAATACAATTACGCCATAAATAAAACTCAATGTAATTTGTAATTTGCTGCTAAAAATTGAGCACCAGATAATTAAAAAGCTATTCTGTAAAAATATGCCTTTAATAGTCTTTTGAAAATGTCCAGGGACTGGGCCTGTTTTATGTCATTAGGAAGGTCGTTCCACAAAAATGCTGCTGCCCAACCAAATCGACATTCGCCATATGTCTTTGTCCTGATTATAGGAACAAATAACCGTGATGTTGACTCAAATCGCAGTGGTCTGGTGAACTTGTATTCCATTATAAGATCTTTGATGTAAGAAGGAGCTAACCCGTGTAAGGTTTTGTAGACATATGTCAAGATTTTATATTGTGGAAGAAAAGAAACGGGTAGCTAATGAAGATCAGCTAGGATAGGTGTAATATGCTCTCGTTTCGATGATCTTGTAACTAAACGAGCTGTCGTGTTCTGGACTTTTTGAATCCGATCTAGTATGGCCTTTGACACTCCATATAGAAGGCAGTTCCCATAGTTCAATCTGGCAGTGATAACGGCGTTCACCATGGTCTTGCAGGCTTCCTTTGTAAGAAAGCGCCGTATACGTCCAATATTGCTTATTTGGAAATAGCATGACTTGACGACCGAGGATACCTGTTTTTCCATGGTAAGGTGTTGATTGAAAAAGACACCTAGATTTTTCACACATGGCACGCTTTCAATATTATCACCAAATTTTAGTTGTAATTTTGGCAGATACTTCTGGTGTTGCTTTGTGGTGAAGATTATCAACTCGGTCTTTTCTTGGTTTAGGTTGAGTAGGTTTTATGTCATCCATGAACCAATTTCGCTAAGGCACGCTTCAAGTCGAGAGAAATAATTCTTCCAATTTTCCAGTGGTCTTATAATCATGTAGATTTGTGTGTCATCTGCATAGCAGTGATATATCATTCCATGTCTATGGCATATGATTCCATTGGGTTTGGAGAAGAGGCAATACAATTTCGGTCCGAGTACAGATCCTTGGGGGACACCAAAAGGCAGCTGTCTAGACTCTGATCGGATGGATCCAATTGTGACACATTGTTTTCTGTTCTTGAGGTAAGACTTGATCCACTCAAGAGCACCATCACGGAATCCATAAGACACAGTTAGGCGTTGAAACAGTATGTTATGATCAATAACATCAAAAGCAGCGGATAAATCCAGAAGGACAAGGACTGCTGAAGATTGTTGGTCCAGAGCTGTCACAATATCAATGTGGACCTTGGTGAGAGCCGTTTCCGTGGAGTGCCTGGGACGGTATGCCGACTGAAGTGGATCGCAAAGAGAATTCGCATCCAAGTGGGCATCAATCCGACGAGCCACAACTTTCTCCAATATTTTTGAGATGAAACTCAAGTTTGATACGGGTCGATAGTTTTTCAACACTTCCTTATCTAGTCCAGGTTTCTTAAGAACTATGGCCTCCTTCCAAGCAGACGGGAAAATTCCCTGATCGAGAGATGCATTTACCATGTCTGTGACAAGCGGTATTATTGGATCCAGGCACTTTTTCAGTAGCTTTGTTGGAATCGGATCCAGTTCGCATGATTACTGGGTGCCTTCATCATTAGCGATCGCACTTCATCTTCAGCGGTACGTTCAAAAGCAGCTAGTAGAGGCCCATTATAGTGCATGTCTATATCTAAATAGCAGTCTTCTTTTTCTGTCTTTTGTTTAAGTGTCTCTCTAATGGATGTTACTTTGTCTATGAAAAAAGTTGAAAATTTATTTGCAAGATCTTCATCTGATGACGATGTTGGTAGGGGACTCTCCTGATTCTTACCCATCAATAAATTCGTCACCCTAAAGAAGTTTTTCAGATCATATCTACATTCCTGGATTTTAGTAGAGTAGAATTCTTCTTTTGCCTTGTGTAGTAATTGGCCTGTGTGCTTACATTCCGTTTTAAAAAGCTGGTGGTGTATCTCCAGTTTAGTTCTACGCCAAAGTCTCTCCGCTCTTTGTTTCTGTTGCTTCGCAGTCCTGAGCTCGTCTGTGTACCACTCTGTGTTAGCTCTTATAAGAATTGACTTGCTCGCAAGAGGCGAATGTGTGTCTAGAATATCAGAGAGGCATTCGTTATATCTCTGTACTAAATTGTCAACTAAATTGTTCTCATTCCGTGCGGATTCATCTTGTAGCTGAATTTTGATATCTCTATTCATATCATGTATGTTGATATTCTCGAGCCTTCTAGCCCTTCTAAATGTAATCTCTTTACGTTGACGTTCTGCCTTTCTGCACTTGAAAGTTGCATGTATAGCATAGTGGTCACAACACAAGTCTCCTTTCCCATCACTCAAGGAAGGATGTTTTACTTGAGGACGTGAATGCAGTATTTCACAAGATGATCGTGTGATAAGCAAGTCTAGAATATGTCCGTGAACATGGGTCGGCTCGTCCACGTGTTGTATAAGGTTGCGATCATCAAGGGATTGTAACAACCTGCTTGCCTCGGGATCACTACGATTGTCGACGTGAAATTTGAAATCACCTGTGACTACTACATGTAGCTCCTGGGGAAATATAGTATTCTGATCGAGATAGGTGTCCCATTCTGAGAAGAACTGACTGGTAGTTAAACCATTCAGAGTAGAAGGTGGCGGTCTGTAAATGATACATAGATTCATTCTCATATCTTCCTATCATATTAATCCGCATGTGCCATATGTTCAATTCATGAGACCGTCAGACAATGAGTAAATTAAATGATGCATGATGAATAGAGGTGTATCAAATATTGTAATAGCATTCATTCCTAATTTTCAGATCAAGAATATGTCATGGAATTTAAACAAGAATTTCAAATCTATTTGTTACATATAGCCACTTGACCTGGAGAAAATAAGATAGATGTTAGGTGTTTACACTTTTATTGTAGGACGAGCCACCAGATTCTAACTTCTGGCTCAATTTTACAAAATGTGTTTACAAGAGGAACTACGGTAATTTTATACAAACTGCATATAATTCAACAGTGCGCATTTAGATGAGTATATACGGTAATTTCATAATTCATTCAATAAAGCCTAATAAAGTATAATTACAATCCTTACATGTACAATATAACAGTTAATGACATCTGACGTTTATGATTTATGTAAATCATACGACATTCTAATTAAAAATGATAGAATACTGAAAAATACAAATGGCGGGAACATGTGCCGCACATGTGCTTGGCCTAGTCAACAATTTTCATAATTCAAGTTGTGACAGATTAGGTTTATTTACGTTTTCATAATTATTACATTTCGATCCCGATGTAAATTGTCCACGTTTTATTTGGAAACGCCCACTTTTATCTTTCGGCCAATAAGGTTTTTGACAGTTTCTTTTGTTCCTTTTTCATATATAAAGCTATGCAACTATTAGATCGGAGAGGGAGACAGCTGGTTTCGCTAGCTAAACTCTTCATATACTGGAATCGTCCCTTGTTCGTCTGTCTTAATTAAATTATATTACTACTTAGGTTAGACTATATTTGGGTTAAGTTAGGCCATATTTGGGTTTGGGAATTAAGGTCTTCATATTGTGTACTATTATAACGTACTGTAAGATTGGTATTAAATTGTAAAGTCTTGTTAATCTTATTTTCTTTTATAGTTCATTACAATTTACAAATATTTCCAAGGTATAATCTAATGTAGAGGTCTTATATTCAGAAAGTCGTCTCAAAACAAAAAATAAACACAACGCGAAGTACAGGCTATATGAACACCAGACCTGCTACAAAGTTAATAATTGTGTGACCTAACATATATTGACTAGAAACATATCAAATGGATTTCAATAATAAGTTCGGTAATATACATTGCATATAAATGTGCTAATTATTATAATTACCTGGAGAAAATAAGATAGATGTTAGGTGTTTACACTTTTATTGTAGGACGAGGCACCAGATTCTAACTTCTGACAAAGAAGAGCTCAGCGAAAAGTTACAAAAACAATATTAGAGTTATCGCTCTTTGCTCATAATAAAAATTTGGTACCCCCCCCCCCCCCCAAATACCACACCTAACATATTAACTATTCCTTGTAAATTTTGGAAGTTAACAAATTCTTTAAGTTTAATGGTAAAATTACTGCAGTCTCTGAAATCAGAATACAAAGTTGTGGAATCTGAGTTTAAAAAACTACAGTCTGTATCACCCGAGGTAAAACCAGGGGGAAATGATGACTCTGGAAAAGAAATATTTGTATTGAAGTTGAAATCTTGCTGAGTTTTCCCTGTGTATTAATTGACTTAAAATAGCACATAAATCAGTATTTTTATTTTCAGACATTGAGGAAAACAACCAAATAACGGCCAGAATAACCAGAGGCCAGATCAGCCTGACATATTAATTAATTAATTTGTTAATTTAAAACATTGCATCTTGTTGTTTTATCATTTGGCTTGAGTTTTGTACCAAAATATTTTTTCTCAGTTGTGGAAAAGTGTGAAAATAAAGGTGACACTTTGCCTCTAAAAACGAATTGTTGACATAAAAATTTCAAACTTCAAATTTTTTTCTACAAATCATGGATGTTGAAAATTTTCAAATACAATGCATATTCAGTTTATTAAAGGGGAACAGAACAGAACAGAAATATGTAATGATATTGATCTAATTTCATTTTAAAACCTACCATTGCTATTGCAGCTATAAAATCTTACAGACATTTCTCCCGACAACAGTGCTGATTTTTCAGTGTTTTCTGAATCTTTCATGGATAGGAAATTGTTGATTTCGGTAGGTGAAATCTTTCATTTCCAGCTATTTTGTGAGGTCTGCTACTTTGGAGTTTTCGTTCAACGGACGATAACTCTTACTGGAAAAAGCATGAGGCCTCCGAAGGGGTTGAATATGATGAAAAGCATGCCAAAGAAAAAAAGTTTTATGGCCCGATCACGTGATAATCTAGAACCAGTCAGATAACGTGTTATGTAGAATAATTATAATGTATGGAACGCCGGGACTGTCTTATATGAGGATTAAACATTATATGCAGTGTTTCCTTCATTATATGCGGTACTGTTTTAATTATATGAAGTAGTTTTTACATTATATCCATTATATGCAGTACTTCTCTCATTATATGATGTAGATATGTCATTATATTATGTACATCTATCATTATATGAATTGCTGGGAAGTTTCTAGTATGCCG
>NW_026921261.1:0-18593 GCF_032062105.1 Saccostrea cuccullata
ACAATACACAATACATGAACAACCCTCGTAATTTTTCAATTTTTTTTTTTTATGAGTAAAACAATATGCATTTCTTTATTTGTTGAGCAAAACTACCCATTGAAAGGTCTTATCACAATGAATACACATTGTGAAGTTTAAAAGTCCTCTAGCATCACGACTGTTCAAAAGTTATGGCCTAGGTTAATTTAAAAAGCCTGGTAATTTTTGGTTAAAGTGGGTTAAACTCCAAGATCAAGAGGTCATATTTGCTGGTATCCAAAACAAGAGGCCCATGGGCCACATCGCTCACCTGAATAACTTGGGTGATGCAGATCTATTTAAATGATTTGTTCTACATATATTTCTATGTAAAACTTGGATTCCCAATGTGGCCCCGCCCTATGCCCGAGGGTCATGATTTTAACAATTTAATATCTACACTACTCAAGGATGCTTCCACATAAGTTTCAGCTTTCCTGGCCTAGTGGTTCTTGAAAAGAAGATTTGTTCAATAAATCTCTATGTAAAACTTGGATTCCCTATTGTGGCCCCGCCCTATGCCCTAGGGTCATGATTTTAACAATTTAATATCTACTTTACTCAAGGATGCTTCCACATAAGTTTCAGCTTTCCTGGCCTAGTGGTTCTTGAAAAGAAGATTTTTAAAGATTTGTTCTATATTTCTAGGTAAAACTTGGATTCCCTATTGTGGCCCCGCCCTACCCCGGGGTTGTAATGATTTTAGATTAATATCTACACTACCCAAGGATGCTCCCACATAAGTTTCAGCTTTCCTGGCCCAGTGGTTCTTGAGAAGAAGATTTTTAAAGATTTGTTCTATATATTTCTAGGTAAAACTTGGATTCCCTATTGTGGCCCCGCCCTACCCCTGGTTATGTTTTTACAATTTAATATCTACAATACCCAGGAAATGCTTCCACAAAAGTTTCAGCTTTCCTGGCCCAGTGGTACGTGAGAAGAAGATTTTTAAAGATTTGTTCTTTATATTTTTATGTAAAACTTGGATTCCCTATTGTGGCCCCGCCCTACCCTCGGGGA
The DNA here is from genome assembly GCF_032062105.1 of Saccostrea cuccullata. Classification (NCBI taxonomy): domain Eukaryota; kingdom Metazoa; phylum Mollusca; class Bivalvia; order Ostreida; family Ostreidae; genus Saccostrea; species Saccostrea cuccullata. The sequence goes on from NW_026921261.1 coordinate 1,042, forward strand.
TCATGATTTTGAAAATTTTATATCTACACTACCAAAGAATGCTTCCACATAAGTTTCAGCTTTTCTGGCCCAGTGGTTCTTGAGAAAAAAATTTTTAATGATTTGTTCTATATATTTCTATGTAAAACTTGCATTCCCTATTGTTGCCCCGCCCTACCCCCGGGGGTCATGATTTTTACAACTTAATATCTACACTATCTAAGGATGCTTCCACTTAAGTTTCAGCTTTCCTGGCCAAGTGGTTCTTGAGAAGAAGATTTTTTAAAGATTTGTTCTATATATTTCTATGTAAAACTTGGATTCCCTATTGTGGCCCCGCCCTACCCCCGGGGGTCATGATTTTTACAATTTAATATCTACACTACCCAAGGATGCTTCCACATAAGTTTCAGCTTTCCTGGCCTAGTGGTTCTTGAGAAGAAGATTTTTAAAGATTTGTTCTATATATTTCTAGGTAAAACTTAGATTCCCTATTGTGGCCCCGCCCTACCCCCGGGGGTCATGATTTTAACAATTTAATATCTACACTACCCAAGGATGCTTCCACTTAAGTTTCAGCTTTCCTGGCCCAGTGGTTCTTGAGAAGAAGATTTTTAAGAATTTGTTCTATATATTTCTATGTAAAAGTTGGCTTTCCTATTGTGGCCCCGCCCTACCCCCGGGGGTCATGATTTTAACAATTTAATATTTACACTACCCAAGTATGCTCCCACATAAGTTTCAGCTTTCCTGGCCCAGTGGTTCTTGAGAAGAAGATTTTTAAAGATTTGTTCTATATATTTCTAGGTAAAACTTGGATTCACTATTGTGGCCCCGCCCTACCCCCGGGGGTCATGATTTTTACAATTTAATATGTACACTACCCAAGGATGCTTCCACATAAGTTTCAGCTTTTCTGGTCCAGTGGTTCTTGAGAAGAAGATTTTTAAAGATTTGTTCTATATATTTCTATGTAAAACTTGGATTCCCTATTGTTGCCCCGCCCTACCCCCGGGGGTCATGATTTTAACAATTTAATATCTACACTACCCCAGGATGCTTCCACATAAATTTCAGCTTTTCTGGCCCAGTGGTTCTTGAGAAGAAGATTTTTTAATGACCCCACCCTATTTTCGTATTTTCTTCATTATCTCCCCTTGGAAGGGGTCTTGGCCCTTGATTTTAACAATTTAAATTCCCCTTCACCCAAGGATGCTTTGTACCAAGTTTGGTTAAAATTGGCCCAGTGGTTCTTGAGAAGAAGTTGAAAATGTGAAAAGTTTACAGACGGACGGACGGACGGACGGACAGACAGACGGACGGACGGACGACGGACACCGGGTGATCAGAAAAGCTCACTTGAGCTTTCAGCTCAGGTGAGCTAAAAAATTTTGTCAAAAGGAATACACATACGAAATATGAATGCCATAGCCTCATCCACTCAAAAGAAATGGCAAATGTTAATGTTTTTGTTGATGAATAGACAAAGGGAAACAGACAGAGCAAAAACTATATACCCCTGAATCTTCAATCATGGGGGCATAAAAAGAATATACTAGTATGGTCCATATTTCTTATTCTTATTTAAATATTTTAAAAGAATTACAACAAGAAGCCCAGGGGCCATATCACTCACCTGAGCACTGGTCAGGAGAAAAAAAATTGAGTGACCATTGTGGCCCCACCCTACTCCTGGGGGGTCATGATTTGAACAAATTTGAATCTACACCACCTGGGGATGCTTTCAAATAAATATGATCAATCATAGCTTTACTGTTCTTAGGAAGATATTTTTTCCTATATATTCTTCTGTAAAACTTTGATCATTGCGGCCCAATCCTACCCAAAGGGGTCATGATTTGGACAAACTTGAATCTACACCACCTGCAGATGCTTCCATCTAAATATCACTAATAATGGCTTTTCAACTCTTGAGAAGAAAATTTTTGAAGATTTTTCCTATATATTCCTATGTAAAACTTTGATAGACCATTGTAGCCCCACCCTACCCCTGGGGCTCATGATTTAAACAAACTTTAATCTACACCACTTGAAGGTGCTTTCACATAAATATGACCAATCAGAGTATTACTGTTCTTGAGAAGATATTTAAAGATTTCCCCTATGTGTTCCTATGTTAAACACTGACCCTTCCCCCAGCATAGCCCCACCCTACCCCTGGGGGTCATGATTTGAACAAATTTGAATTTACACTACCTGAGGATGATTCCACATGAGTTTCATCTTTCCTGTCTCAATGGTTCTTGAGAAGAAGATTTTTAAAGATTTTTCCAATACATTCCTATGTAAAACTTTGATCGGCCATTTTGGCCCCACCCTACTCCCGGGAGTCATGATTTGAACAAACTTGAATCTACACTACTGAGGATGATTTCTCAGGAGTTTCATCTTTCCTGGCCCAGTGGTTCTTCAGAAGGAGATTTTAAAAGATTTTTCCTATATATTCCTATGTAAAACTTTGATTGGCCATTTTGGCCCCACCCTACCCCCGGGGGTCATGATTTGAACAAATTTGAATCTACACTACCTGAGGATGATTCCTTTAATTTTTCTCTAATTCATAATTATCTCCCCTTGGAAAAGGGCATGGCCCTTCATTTGAACAAACTTGAATCCCCTGTACCCAAGGATACTTTGTAGCAAGTTTGGTTGAAATTGGCCCAGTGGTTCTTGAGAAGAAGATGAAAATGTGAAAAGTTTACAACAACAACGACAACGACGACAACGACAGACAACGGACAAATTTTGGTCAGAAAAAGCTCACTTCAGCCTTTGGCTCAGGTGAGCTAAAAAGTTATAATTCAAACCTTGCAACTCAATTAGGCTAATATTACAAATAACTGTTCTCCTATCATCAACAAGAGATATATGCACATGTATTAAATATTTTACATGTACCTTGCCTGTGTCAACAACATATTTGATGTTGGGAATAGTCAGTGATGTCTCTGCCACATTAGTGGCTACAACACACAGCCTATAACCTTCTGGTGGTCGTTCAAACACCTATAGTGAAATAAAATTGAAATGTATTTAGTACATGTATAAATATTAATATAACAAGAGGTCCATGGGCCTTTTATACAGTTGGGGTCAATTACTTGAAAATGTAATTTTAAACCATAAGTTTCTGTCGAGACTGCAGCTCTACTGGTTTGTATTTATAATAAAGGAAGAGAGAAGTAGCAGTTGGATCATAAAACTGTAAAAAAGCAATAAATAAAACAAAGATCCTTAATTAAGTCTCTTTTTGTGGCAAGATTGCAATAAGACTACAACTGTAGGAGTAGCTTTTAATAAAATTTTACAGATTTTTCAATTTTAGTTACCATGGCAACATCGTTCATCAAAATCCAAAACACAAAACTGATAATTATATATCTCAGTGTAGTCTACTTGCATGCCGCATTATATTATAATCAGGCAAAAACTGTATTTGGAGTAGCATTTTGAAAGTATTTCCCAGAAATTTCTATTTTTAGTCACCAAGGCAACACTGTTCATCGAAATCAAAAACCGATATATAGAATTATGTATCTTTGTGAAATCTACTTGTGTGCCAAGCTATAATGAAATCAGACCGAAATTGTACGAGGAGTAGCATTTCAAAAGTATTTCACGGAAATTTCTCCTTTAAGTAACCATGGCAACACCATTCATCAAAATCAAAAACCAATTCACAGAATTATGTATCTTAGTGTATTCTACTTTTGTGCCAAGTTATATTGAAATCAGACAAAAACTAAAGGAGAAGTAGCATTTTGAAAAATTGTTTACAGGTAGACGGACAGCAGACGACGGACGCATTACTATTGCATTTAGCTCTTTTGGTCTATGACCAGTAGAGCTAAAAACTTTCAAATACATTTGTAATTCTTTTTCAATTACTTGCAACAATTACAATTACATTGATTTATACAAATGTAATTAGCTACTCTCAATTTAATTCTTTGAAAAATATGTAATAATTACTCAAATAAATACCTATCAATTTTTTTAAAGTAAGTACCTCCAAAATACCCTCCCAAGAGATTTTGCTGAAATTTTTACATAGCACAAAGAATGTGTTTAATAAACATGGAAATATGAACCAGACATTGAGGGTTATGTACAGAACCAGGGGGTCAAGATTTCTCTCCCCTTTCCAGTCACTCCAAAAATCATTATACAACAAATATTTTTACTCAAACAAAAATCATTATAAAATATGCATTTAATATTTTTTGAAATTATTTTCAATTTTTTTTTTATACTTTTAACTTATCTAATAATGAATTGTTTGAACAGAAATATATTACATATATGGAAATAGTGCTTATAAAACTTTTTACATTCAACAATGAAATTTAAATAATTATTTTCATGCAAACAAATTTGATACTTTTTGAAAAAAGATAGTGTTCAAAAGACGACTTTCAGATTTACAAGATATTTCCCTATTTGGGGTCAATCTGAGGTCAACAAGCATAAGACACCGTTTCCTCTCTTTACGAACTCTATGGGGCAATGTCTTACAAATAATATCCTTTTAAATATGCTTGTAATGTTTTTTTTTACGTTGCCCCATATTATGACAATTTATATAAGAAAAGTGTCAAACTTGTTTAATTAAAAGGTTTGAAAATATTTACAAGTAATTAAGCTACAAAGAAAATAGTGTGAAAAAATAAAGTATATATAAAATTTATTTTTGCAAAAAAAGAAATCTTTGCATAAATCAGTGGCATAGATAGAGTTCTGTTAAAGTGTTGAAGTTTTTTTGTTTGCTGCAAATTCAATGAAAGGCTGGTTGTCCTCCTTTCCTTATTGAAGAATATCAAATTCATAGTAATTTTTAGGTTCTTTTTTTTTTTTTTTTTTCGCTTAACAATGTGTTTTCAGGTTAAATTGTCAATCTATTTCTGGTTACCCCCCTTTCAAAAACAATACTATGTCCCTTTTTCCTCACTGTTCATTCCTCACTTTGTTTTACATATTTTGTTTGTGGGTACTCACCTTCACGAGTTTTTCAGTATGACTTTAATTGAGACTGCTGACATTTTTGTTTCCTCAACTTGTTTGTCAATAATTTACCTCATAGGGCTGGGCAAAAATATCGATATTTTGGATTGCAAAATGCAACAAAATAAGACGTAAACAACAAACAAAATGCAATATTTGCATTAGAATTAGGAAATAAATGTCTTCTAAATTGGTATTTGTGACAAATAATAATAAGTTAATCTGTAAATAATTATTTTTTCTAAAGGTGATCTTTACATTTTAAATTTGTATCAGTATAATAAAACAGTTACATGTATAGTATATCATTGAGGGAGTAAGCAAGATTCCAGTTCCCTGTGACCAGGACTATTTCCCAAGGTGCAGCACATTGTAGCTCCACCTTTATAAACACTGAGGGTCCAGGTATGAAGAAACTTGAATCCCCTTCATCAAAGGATACTTTGTAGAATTTTTGTTTGAAATGAACACAGAAAAGCTTTAGAATATTTAGCTTTTAAAACTTAATTATATTCATGGTCATGACTATTGCACCCATAATACCTTAAGTAAGATTGTTTGTAGGTACTCACCTTGACCTGTTTTTCAGTGGACAACAATGAAAACAAAGGGAGGACATACAGTGGTTCTGTACAGACTTCTTTGGAGTGACCCTCCTCTTCAGAATCCTGATTTTATAAAATTAAGATTATTATCATATTGCTATCAATGAAACAAATTTTCACAGAAAAAATAAGAAATGTAGCCTAAATTTCTTGATAGTTCTTTTCTCTTTTCACTTAAATAATGTAAGCAAATTATGTAAACAAGAAGTCTGTCAGCAAATGACCTGAAATAATTCAATATAGCCATAAAATTTCAAAAGTAAGATGCGCGTGCACATTGTCAAAATATCAAACAACGTTGTAAACAAGGGTTGCAAAAAGTAGCATGAAAACACTTATTCAAATGACCTACTTTTTTGGTTTACATCATCTCAAGACCCAAGATGCATCAACTGACAAAGTTTTGATGATTCTAAACCTATTATTTAATAAAACTTTGACCTGGTCATTCATCTGGAAAATGTAAGTCACATCCAGCATCTGAAGCAAGTGTGGTACATGTAGTGTCCATCCCTAGATGCATCATCCATCCAGCCAAGGGGCTTAACTCTGAGTGTTAAAAGTGTTTGACAAGTGACCAGGCAATTTTTTTCAAAATATGCAAACTCAGACTATCAGGTAGTATAGGTAGCTAGCTGTCAGTCAAATCAGAAGCTGTTTTTTGTTTAATGATTGACAGGCTGTAAATAATTAATCTTGAATCAGGTAGATTTTTAGGGCATTAATGTAAAACTGGGTGTTTAATGCATTGAGTTCGTCCTTTGATATCAAAGATGATCATAATAACATCTTGACTGTCTGTTTCCATGTTTTATTGTGAATGTGAAGATGGCTGATGAGTCCAATCTTCGCATGGAACGTCCTTCCACAAACTAGACAGGAAGGTCCAAGTGGAGTGTCAACAGATGCTTCTCTCTCTTTACACTTTGTACATTTTTTGTGCTGCCAGGTACATGATCTTTTCCTGGTACAGGTTTGCCCCCATCTTCATGCTTGAGTGCCAGGCATTGTGATCAAGTGCTAAGTTTTCCCATTTTGTAGGTTCTATATGGAACAGCTTTATGGACACTTTTAGGGAATTTTTGTATCATATTTTTCTGACGACCTCTGGAAAGTGTACCATTTACTAGCTTGCCGTATAGAAGCTGCTTCAGGAAGTGTGTGTCATGCATTCTACGCCGGCTATTTGTTTGTAAGATTGTATTCTAGTTCAAAACACGACGAATAAGCGTATATTACGCAAATTGTCAAATTTGTAAACTATGCATAACTCACTTGCTATATTTTATTTTGGCAAAGGTAAAAAGGTTTAACATTTGGTCATTAAACATGCACAGGGTTCCCCTTTATTAATAGCAAATATCACGTCATTTCGATCTCGCATTGTGCGATTATTCCTAAAAATAAACTAGAACTGTCCAAACGGGACAAAATACCCCCCGCCGGGTTTTTCAGAAGTAAGTTTTTCCATAATAAAGATATGTATCACATATGAATTATGAAATTTTTCTTCCAGTGACCATGACGTTCCTCAAATGACCTTGGGTCAAGGTCATGACACACCCTTGGGTCATGGGCAATCTTTGTGTGAAATGAGAATCTACCAAGTTTATCCATAAGAAAGATATGGACGGACACAAATTATGAATTTTACTTCCAGTGACCTTGAACTTCTCCAAATGACCTTGGGTCAAGGTCATGACACACCCTTAGGTCATGAGCAATCTTTGGGTGAAATGAGAACCTACCAAGTTTATCCATAAGAAAGGTATGGACCGGAGACGAATTATGAACTTTTTCTTCCGGTGACCTTGAACTTCCAAAAATGACCATGGGTCAAGGTCATAACACACCCCTGGGTCATGGGCAATCTTTGCATGAAATGAGAACCTACCAAGTTAATCCATAAAAAAGATGTAGACCAGACACGAATTATTAACTTTTTCTTCCAGTGACCTTGAACTTCCCCAAATGACCTTGGGTCAAGGTCATGACACACCCTTGGGACATGGGCAATCTTTGCATGAAATGAGAACCTACCAAGTTTATCTATAAAAAAGATGTATACCGGACACGAATTATAAACTTTTTCTTCCAGTGACCTTGAACTTCCCCAAATGACCTTGGGTCAAGGTCATGACACACCCTTGGGTCATGGGCAATCTTTGTGTGAAATGAGAACCTACCAAGTTTATCCGTAAGAAAGATATGGACCGGACACGAATTATGAACTTTTTCTTCTGGTGACCTTGAACTTCCCCAAATGACCTTGGGTGAAGGTCATGACACACCCTTAGGTCATGGGCAATCTTTGTGTGGAGTAGTAGATTATAATGTCCCTCCGTAAGAAAGATATGGACCGGACACGTTTGCACAGACAGACGGACAGACGGACAAGGTGATTCCTATATACCCCCCCCAAACTTCGTTTGCGGGGGGGTATAAAAATACCACGAAAACGTATATACCACGAAAACACATGACGGGACGGTACATGTTAAATATGGTACACTGTCCAGGTCTCACATGCATAAAGTTGAGTTGTCAGTACAACTGCTCTGTACACACTAAGCTTTGTTGTTAATGCATTTAGGGTGCAATCGTCTGTAAACAGAAAATTCTCAGTCTTTCAATGTGGACCTTGGTCTTTACTCTCAGACGCTGCAGACTGAAGACTCCCCCATCCGTACGACGTCTGATGTCAATGCCTGGATCATTTTCCGAGAAGGCATCTGTAAGCATAGCTGCGAACATCAAGCTGAACAACATTGGGGCAAGAACACAGCCTAGCTTGATACCATTCAAGACCTCAATAGGAACAGATTGATTCCCATCAAGAGCGTGGGCCTACATGCCATCATGAAATTGATGCACCATATTGATGAATCTTGGTGGATACCCAAATTTCCATAATTAACCATAAGCCTGTTCTCTTTACGGTTTCAAAAGCTTTTGCGAGGTCTATGGACATTGTGTATAGGCTGCTATTCTGTTTCTAACATTTTTACTCCTGGAAAGATTCTTGCCCATATACCTGGTAATTCTGAACAGATTTCTTTGCCACCTTGAAAATGGACTACAACCAGAGAGTCAGTATGGTTTACAGGCAGCAAATATCATGTCCACTGTTCAACAGCCTGAACAAACCCCATACTGACTCTCTGGTTGTAGCCCTTTTTCAAGGTGGTGAAGAAATCTGTTCAGAATTATATGGGCAAGAGTCTTTCCAGCAATGGGCAGGAGTGAGACTCCTCTGTGGTTGTCACAGAAATTTGTTGCCTTTATGTTTATAGAGTTGGACTATTGAGGCATCTTTTAATTCCTGTGGTAGGGTTTCATTTTTCCACATTGACTGGAAGAGTTTGGTCAATTTCTGAATCATCAGTGGTCCAGCAGATTAAAAAATCTCAGTTGGAATAGTGTCAGCTCCCAGAGCATTGCCTGTTGATATAGCTTTCACACTCTCTCTGGCAGATGGAGGGTCGTCAAGTGCTGTGTCTACTGGGATCTGAGGTTGTCGATTTATGGCATCATTGCTGATTGAAGATGGCCTGTTTAGAACCAAATTGAAATGCTCTGCCCACCTCAAGAATACGGGGCTTAATTGTCAGTTATAATTATGGTTCCATCAGCTGAGAGCAGTGTTGATGTACCAGTAGGCTGAGGTCCATACAGCATTCTTATGGCTTGATAAAAGCATTTGGAGTTGTGGGTGTCAGCATAACCCTGAATTTCTTCCGCCTTTTGGCTTAGCCATCTGTCTTTCATATGCCTTAGTTCGGTCTGCACACTCTGCTTCATTTGGTGAAGAACAGCTCTATTGGCTGGGGTCTTGTTTTAAAAGTTTTGCTTTAAGAGTCTGTACTTTTTCTTTAAGCAGTTTGTCTATGGCCTCGTTTTTTTCATTAAACCATTCCTGATGTGCATGGTCATTTTAGGACCTAGCGTGTCAAAACATCCAGAGTGTACAGTGTTCGTAAACTCTGCCCAGTCCTGCTCAATGTTTCCAGAGCACAGAGGCAATGACTCAAGTTTTTTGTCCAAAAGGTCCTCATAGAACTTGTCATCATATCATCAGGTTTGTCCTGGTTGGGGCATAGCAACTGTCAATTGGGCACTTCTCTTGCCTTTTTATTTCAGACCAATCGTCATACCGTAAATCTGGAAATTTTTACGTGGATTTATTTTTGCGAATTTGGGTCAAAAAGCTATTGCTTAAATTTTACGCTTCAAAATTTTGCAAATTGTCACTGGCGCTAAAAATCACTTAAGATTTTCATATCAGTTTATGTTTCAATTTAGTATGCACAGTTAGAATATCACTAACATACTCGCAACGTGGCAAGAAATTGCCGGATCGCTCCTAAACAATTTTGAAGATAAAAATACTAAAGGATTTGCACTGAAAATAACTTCTAAGTTAATAACAAACCTTTTAGAGGTTGTACAGTGAAACCTGTCTAATCCGACATGCACTGGGAGACAAATTTTGTGTCGGGATAGACAGGGTGTCGGATTGCACAGTGTTAAAAACATGGAAAATACTCAAATGGGAAAGAAATTTTACGTCGGAATTCACAGTGTGTCGGATTATTCAGGTGTCGGATTAGACGGTTTTCACTGTATATGCCTTTTAACCTAAAATATACTGTATACAGGGAAATTTTCGCCCCCGTTTTATTTTTGCCCCTTTCGCCCTCTCCTTGATTGGGCGAATTTAAAACGGGGCAAATTCAAATTACACCCCATAATTTCTTAAACAGAACTATGACTGGGCGAATTTAAGACGGGGCAAAATTGTTAACAAGTTCAAAAGGGCGAAAATAACACAGGGCGAAAATAACCCTGTATACAGTAATCCAAATAAAGACAAAAATATAATTAATTTTCTCAACGTTTGTTTTTTTCTCACATAATTTACATGCCGTGATTACATTTGGAACTCTCTAGTAAAAGCACTGAGCTCCAGTTATCACCCGTGTTGATACATGGTTGGATAAAAATAACTGGTCTCTCTATCTTGGCAAAATAATTACAAGAGGCCCATGGGCCTTATAGGTCACCTGAGCATTATGCAACAACTTTCCTGAGATTGAATTTGATTCAAGTTATAAGCCAGATGATATGGCATTCACAATTTTGAAAGAGGCACCATTGATCATCATAACAATACACTTAGCAGTTGCTTAGTTTGTTTACTTAATACCCATACCCAGGGTAGGGGAACAAAAAATGCATTTCAACTAATCAGTAATATTCAGCAATAATCTGTAGTGCCCCTACCACACATAAACCCCTGACCCTTAAGCCTTGATATTTGATTAATACCAAGGAGCAGATTTCAAACCACTCATTCATTTTCAGTATATAAGAACAGCCCCCCCTCTATGGTACCCCTGACCCTGGGGCCTTGAAATTCACAATTCTGGAAGATTAGGGCCCTTGTCCATCATAACTATATAGGTAGTTCATCTGCTTAATACCCTCGAGCAGAGAAGAAAATTTTCATAGAATTCATGTATTTTCACAATGTAATCAATAGAGCCCCGCCCTAACACCAGAAACCCTGACCCTGGGGCCATAAAATTCATAATTTTGGTAGAGGCACTCTTGCTTATCATAACTATGCACTTAGTTAGTTTATTTATTACCCAGGAGCAGAGAAGAAAATTTTCAAAGAATTCATGTATTTTCACTATATAATCAATATAGCCCCGCCCTAACACCAGAACCCCTGACCCTGGGGCCATAAAATTCACAATTTTGGTAGAGGCACTCTTGCTCATCATAACTATGTACTTAGTTAGTTTAATTAATACCCAGGAGCAGAGAAGAAAATTTTCAAAGAATTCATGTATTTTCACTATATAATCAATAGAGCCCCGCCCTAACACCAGAACCCCTGACCCTGGGGCCATAAACTTCACAATTTTGGTAGAGACACTCTTGCTCATCATAACTATGTACTTAGTTGGTTTATTTAATACCCAGGAGCAGAGAAGAAGATTTTCAAAGAAATAATGCATTTTCACTACCTACTTATTTAGCCCCGCCCTAGCACTAGAACCGCTGACCCCAGGGCCATGAATTTCACAATTTTGGCAGAGGACTCAATGCTGATTACAATCATACAAACAGTTTGACTGCTTGATGTCTAGGAGTAAAGAAGAAGATTTTTAAAGATAGCATTAATTTTAGTGGTTTTGGCCCCACCCCTCAGGCCCCAGGGGGGGCAGGGATCATGAAATTCATAATTTTTGTTCCCCTTCACCCATAGATGATTTGTGTCAAATTTGGTTGAAATTGGTTCAGTGGTTGCAGAGAAGAAGCTGAAAATGTTCAAATGTTAACGCACGACGCACATCGCACGACGCACGACGACGGACGAAAACGGATAGCAATAGGTCACCAGAGTTTACTCAGGTGACCTAAAAAAGGGACACACCGTCTCAGTGCTTGTCAAACCATCGGACGATATTGCATACAAAGAGGGCAATTTACACGCAAAGTTAATTAGCTTGTAGTTACAGTAGTATAAACAGGTTTCCTTTAAAAAATGACCAGTGCTTACCGATGCCTATTCACTGACTTAAAAATAGACACCAACTTTCTGAAGAAAAAAATTCTTTACATGTTGATTTATTTTTAAGAAAAATATTTTTGTGAATGCATTGCACGCGCAAATTTGCTAAAAAATTATCTACAGCAAAAATTTCCAGATTTATGGTAGCGCAATGGTTATTCCCTTTGGGTAACCATACATACACTCTCATCTGGTTCCTTGTCATCTAATAATTCCAGATCAGAATCACTTGTCAATTCTTGCTCTTCTTCTATAGCTACTGGATGTACAGAGTAACTGAAATCAAAAACATATAAGCCAAATACAATTTATTACAGGATTATATTTATTATATAATTAAAAGAACCTGACTTTATTTCATTGCAACTAAAACAGATTTAAAAATTTCAAATTAATATGACTGGCAATATTTATTTACTTTGTCTGCTTCTCTCTTTGCAATTTAAACTAGGACTTCAGCAAATGAAAACAAGTAATAAGTTGCATCATTTAAGAAATAAGATATCATTTTTTTTTAGAGTTTCATTGGGATATGACATGAAGTCGGTCACATAATCAAATTCTATAACGCCCAAAGGGTGACGACACAAAAAGCTGATTATTGAAGAATAGACGATAGAAAATCTACACAGTTACAGCCAGTAAAATATGCGTAACAAACAGGTTGGAATAAATATATAGTATATTTTTGCAAGAAAATTTGCCTTTTTGTTAAATACTCTTTTTTACAGAAAGTAAATAATTAGGATAACCATGCTGAAGTGCAACATGTGACTATGTCAATCACATGACTAATTAGTATAAACCAGTGTCATCTAACATATACATGTATCCCTAGAAGCTTTGTTTGCTAAGGCATAATAATGTGACTCCACCGTAAAACTTTTTCTTTGTATACAAAATTTAAATACCTGTCTAGATTTATTGTTGGAAATATGTCCCCTTTCTTCTTGTCAGCTTTTTTCCATTTCTGTTTCCTATTCTTCTTAATATTAGCATCTAAATTAAATTTTAAAATATGTAAACGCATACTCAAAACGTATTTTCCCTGCAATGTTATACTTTCCCATTTTTCCATTTGCTCACCATTTGTTTAAGGCCTAGAAAAAAAATATGTTTGTTTCCGCTTTCCCGACCGACCCTAATTTATAGTGCCGACCCTAAAATTTTTTTTATGCTTTAGTCCCATGAAGTGCAAGATTTCACCCAGGGAATCATAGTCTCCAATTTTGCAAGCTTTTCAAGACAAAAAGAAGTTTGAGTCACCTTTCTATTATAAGTTTAAGTCACAGAAATGCTTGAAAACACCATTTCTTTTGTCATTAATGTTACTTCTATACATGTTTTGATTAAAGAAGTAAAAAAAAAAAATTCCAAAAAAAAAAATGCCTACCTACCTACCCTATATTTTTTCAGCCTGAAAGCGGAAACAAACATATTTTTTTTCTAGGCCTAAGGTGTGTTCACCTTTTGCTCTCCAGTCAGTTATGTGTTCACATTGCCCTTGTATTCAACATTCACAAAACATTTACTTACCGTTCAGAATTTATTGTCATTCGGAACTCTAAAGTGTAAGGACTTATATTTTTGTAGGTAAGTCTTTACAGGTTTTTTTATGTAATACCTGGTAACTAATGTACAGTGTTAGAAGAATCATCATTTTGGAATACAAGATGTGTTTATGAAACACTGATGTCCCCATATGGCAACATAGCGAGATTTAAAATTTTCTCAAATGCAAATCAATCATGTTGTTACTCAAAGTAAGACCTTCTCACAAGGAATACAAATGAGAAATATAAAAGCCTAGCACCACCTGTTCAAAAGTTATGGTCAAGAAGTAGGTTAACTTTTTTAAAAAGTAGGTCAAACTCCAGGATCAAGGTCAAAGGGTCAAGGTTGTTGGTTTCTAAAGAAAACCCTTCTAATGGGTGTTGTCTTCATCCACTCGATTGACATTGTTTTAATGGTCCCTGAGAAGCTGAGAATCTTTACACAAAGATGGATGAAAAGAGAATTAATGGTAAACTAGTAAGAAACAGAGTAAAAACAATATGCTGTTAAACTTTGTTTCGTAGATGTTATATTCAGTGGTTGGTACACTGTATTTGCTATGGTATGGTACTGTAAATCACTTTTTATTCGCGAGAACTTTTGTCGGAATTACACGAGACAGTATGCTCGCGAAAATTTAATTCTCGCGTATATTAGTATTCCTTTGGATTATATTGAGCAAAAACCACCATTCGCGAAAATTTTGTCTTGCTAATCATGAGTCAATGACTATCTCGCAAAAATAAGGTGTCACGAAAATTGAGTGATCTACAGTACACTGTATTGGAGATATCAGTATTTTAGTTACTGAAGTTCTTTCTTTTCCTAAATTGGAGTAGGCTAGAACAAATGGTTTTGATAGTGGTTTTAATAACAATTTCATTCTAACCCCCCCCCCCTTGAAAAGGGGAAGGGTAATTAGTAATCGTTATGTCCGTTCGTCCGTATGTCTAGATGTCCATCTATCTGTTATGCTTTTGGGTACCCATCTCCTATTCGCAACTCCTCTCATACCACTGAATGAAATTTTATGAAACTTTCACAGAATCTTTATTACATATTGCCATTTTGCATCTCCTATTTTACTTTTTGATCTGACACATATTTTGGGTTTCCCATAGCAAAACATGGACATTGCCATTATATTCATATGGAAGGCTGGGGGTATCATTTAGTGAGCTCATTGCTCACAATACCTCTAGTTTATTCATAACAAGAGGCCCATGGGCCACATCGCTCACCTGAGCACCAAGGGTAGGACTAGTATAAAATGGCTTTTTATTGTAAAGTTTAAATCCAAAAGTAGTCCCATGACCAATCATGGATTTGCTATTTTTTAGAAAATGATTGAGAAGAAGATTTTTAAAGAATTTTCCTATATATTTCTATGTAAAACTTTGGTCGGCCATTTTGGCCCCGCCCTACCCCCGGGGGTCATGATTTGAACAAACTTGAATCTACACTACCTGAGCATGCTTCCATATAAATATGATGAATTATGGCTTTGTCATTCTTGAGAAGAAGATTTTTAAAGAATTTTCCTATATATTTCTATGTAAAACTTTGGTCGGCCATTTTGGCCCCCCCCTACCCCCGGGGGTCATGATTTGAACAAACTTGAATCTACACTACCTGAGGATGCTTCCATATAAATATGATGAATTATGGCTTGGTCATTCTTAAGAAGAAGATTTTTAAAGAATTTTCCTAAATATTTCTATGTAAAACTTTGGTCAGCCATTTTGGCCGCGCCCTACCCCTGGGGGTCATGATTTGAACAAACTTGAATCTACACTACATGAGGATGCTTCCCTATAAATATGATGAAATTTGGCTTGGTCATTCTTGAGAAGAAGATTTTTAAAGAATTTTCATATATATTTCTATGTAAAACTTTGGTTGGCCATTTTGGCCCCGCCCTACCCCCGGGGGTCATGATTTGAACAAACTTGAATCTACACTACCTGAGCATGCTTCCATATAAATATGATGAATTATGGCTTTGTCATTCTTGAGAAGAAGATTTTTAAAGAATTTTCCTATATATTTCTATGTAAAACTTTGGTCGGCCATTTTGGCCCCGCCCTACCCCCGGGGGTCATGATTTGAACAAACTTGAATCTACACTACCTGAGCATGCTTCCATATAAATATGATGAATTATGGCTTTGTCATTCTTGAGAAGAAGATTTTTAAAGAATTTTCCTATATATTTCTATGTAAAACTTTGGTCGGCCATTTTGGCCCCGCCCTTACCCGGGGGGTCATGATTTGAACAAACTTGAATCTACACTACATGAGCATGCTCCCATATAAATATGATGAATTATGGCTTTGTCATTCTTGAGAAGAAGATTTTTAAAGAATTTTCCTATATATTTCTATGTAAAACTTTGGTCAGCCATTTTGGCCCCGCCCTACCCCCGGGGGTCATGATTTGAACAAACTTGAATCTACACTACCTGAGCATGCATCCATATATATATGATGAACTATGGCTTTGTCATTCTTGAGAAGAAGATTTTTAAAGAATTTTCCTATAATTATATTTCTATGTAAAACTTTGGTTGGCCATTTTGGCCCCGCCCTACCCCCGGGGGTCATGATTTGAACAAACTTGAATCTACACTACCTGAGCATGCTTCCATATAAATATGATGAATTATGGCTTTGTCATTCTTGAGAAGAAGATTTTTAAAGAATTTTCCTATATATTTCTATGTAAAACTTTGGTCGGCCATTTTGGCCCCGCCCTACCCCCGGGGGTCATGATTTGAACAAACTTGAATCTACACTACCTGAGCATGCTTCCATATAAATATGATGAATTATGGCTTTGTCATTCTTGAGAAGAAGATTTTTAAAGAATTTTCCTATATATTTCTATGTAAAACTTTGGTCGGCCATTTTGGCCCCGCCCTTACCCGGGGGGTCATGATTTGAACAAACTTGAATCTACACTACATGAGCATGCTCCCATATAAATATGATGAATTATGGCTTTGTCATTCTTGAGAAGAAGATTTTTAAAGAATTTTCCTATATATTTCTATGTAAAACTTTGGTCGGCCATTTTGGCCCCGCCCTACCCCCGGGGGTCATGATTTGAACAAACTTGAATCTACACTACCTGAGGATCTTTCCCCATAAGTTTCATCTTTCCTGGCACAGTGGTTCTTGAGAAGAAGATTTTTAAAATATACCACTAAATTTTCATTAATTCCCAATTATCTCCCCTTGAATAAGGGCGTGGCCCTTCATTTGAACAAACTTGAATCCCCTTCACCCAAGGATACTTTGTGGCAAGTTTGGTTGAAATTGGCCCAGCGGTTCTTGAGAAGAAGTCGAAAATGTGAAAAGTTTACAGACAGACAGACGGACAGACGGACGCCAGACAAAATGTGATCAGAAAAGCTCACTTGAGCCTTCGGCTCAGGTGAGCTAAAAATCAATACCTTTGTGTGTGCCACTGACAGGAAAAGTGTTCTTCAGTTTTTTACAAAGTGTATATACTTCTTGTTGTCCCGTTACAAACACCAGTATTCCTCCACTAGGAAGCAGTCTGTGAATTTTGCAAATCTGAAATCAAGCAAAATAATAGCTATTCAATAAAACCTTCCTAAACTTGCAAAATCACCTCTTTACACCATAAGCTTATCATTACTAGTAAATTACTTACTACTTTTTTCTGCAATTATTCATAAATACATGTAAGGTGAAAATTTTTCATTTCGATGAAATAACCACCTAAACTGCTAGTCACATCTGACAATACAATACCACAAATAGATCTTCTTATTTACCACATA
>NW_026921262.1:0-18534 GCF_032062105.1 Saccostrea cuccullata
AAGAGTCAAGTTTTCAAATGATGGAGAACTGATATTCACATAAATAAACTGCATTCCTTTCCGCAGAGATGAGAGATGTTTGAAGTTTTGCTTATGTTTTCCAATTTCATCATCTGATATAATGCACGAGTTTACTCCTATGTTTTCTGTTTTCCATACAAAAATAATCAGTAGATAGAGAATCCAAAAAATCCCAGGTCTATTCATTTTCGGTTTCGAAACCTACTTACGAAACAAATTTAAAATTATAGTGGAACTACGTGGATCCATACAATATCCTCAAAAATCAAATTTCAACATACTAATGAAAAAAGAAGGTACGTTAAGCACCAAAATCCGCCTAGTCCCAAAATCTGGTGATAATATTTAAATATTTTGTCTTGGATACCCCTGTTCTAAATCAATTTATTTTTTGAAAATATCTCAAACCGTTTTTTCTACACAGCTCACTAAAAATGCAATGTTTTCTTAAGAAAATAACACTGACGACGTCATGACGTTCACATGGCGTTATCAAATTCAACGTAATGATTCCGGTACAGCGTAAAGAATTGTACATTTCTCAACCTAAAAATTTATATTCTCTTAAATAAATTTAGATTTAAGTCTATTTCACTTTTTTTATTTAATCTGTTCTAAACCTTTCAGGGTTTTTTCCTTATATGAATTGATATTTACAATACCGTGGGTCATTTAAGGAGATAATTTTCCGAGAAAACTATTTCACCAAGAAAGCGCATTAATTGTAAGAATTTTTCCCCTCTCAATTTCCCTAAAATTCATGATATGAATTAAAATACTAAATTAATTTTGAGATACCAGTATACCATACAATCATGCTTACCTTTTATTTACTTATTTGGTATATACATGTACGAAAATAGACATACATAATTACCGGTATATATATGGTATGCACGCTTGAAAGCGCAAGATGTGCTTTTACTGCGTACAAAATCATGATTGCAACATAATTATCACAGTTTTTTTATGCCAGCATATTCTTTGATTTTTTTTCCTATTAAAGTTTTTTATTTTGATTAAGCTAAGACATTATCTATGCATTACTTTGTTTCGGTTTCATTACTACAGTATAGTACTTTTTAATAGTATCTAATTATTATTGATATGAAGCATATAAGGTTACATATTTTTTTTAAAATAAAGAACCGACAAATATACTTATCTTACGTGTCTGAAAGAGAAAATATTCCAAACAATGACAGCTAAGTCACCACCTGTCCTTTTGACAATCACGCATACTTTGTATTTAGTATTTGTGGTAGTCGGGTCGGTTATTATGCTTCTATAATAATGTACATTGCACATGTATTATTGTAACGTGAAGCGGTAACCCATCCAAGAGTTAAACAGGCTCGCTATTGCTGAAAACCTGACTAACTAGCGAGGCAGTATAAGTAACATATATATACTGTCCGCTACAGCCCCCCCCCCCCCCCCCCGCTTACGGAAGCTTCGACCCTAAGCTTAGCATGAGTTCTCTCTGAGTGACTGGACCTCTTCAGTACCGGCAAATAAAGTCGTCCACGAATACAAAGTCCGTACCTGGACACAAAGTCCTAACCTTAGAGCTTCTTGATGCTAGCTCTAAGACTTCCTGATTCAAAGTCGCCAAACAGCAGAGTCACAACGCTGCCATCAATTTTGTGAATTTCCGCGATTTTTAAATAGCTACGGTAAGCACTTTATACTATGTATCACTTTATACCTTTTTTCCCAAATATATACTTAGCATAGACATTGAACATTGCTTCGTAGGTTTAGCCCCCCCCCTCCCCACTTTCCACAGACACGTCGCAGTATAGGTTAAAAATGGGTGAAAGTGGTGGTGTTTGGATAATAAAAATTGGTACTGAAGTTCGACCCTCCCCTTTCCCCCCACGAAATAGGATTTTTGTGTTTTGGAAATGGATATCCCCCCTTTTTTTGCTTGTCAGGTTTTTTTTGAAGGTCTATATTTTTTTTTACACTTAGCCCCCCCCCCACTTTCAATTTGCTTCCGACGATATTTGCACTTATCATCAAACGGTTGCCAAAATATACCTGCATTTACATGTACATGTATTTCCCTCCTTATATGTGTACAAATGCATACACGTACTAGACATAATATACCGTACGATGAATTTTTTTTAGAAAGTTCAATACAGAAAAACTCGGTTATAACGAAGTCAATGGGACCTATGAAATTACTTCGCTATATCCGTAATTCGTTATATCCATACCCCCACTTTCAATTTGCTTCCGACGATATTTGCACTTATCATCAAACGGTTGCCAAAATATACCTGCATTTACATGTACATGTATTTCCCTCCTTATATGTGTACAAATGCATACACGTACTAGACATAATATACCGTACGATGAATTTTTTTTAGAAAGTTCAATACATGTAATTTAAAGAATGTCGATGTGTCTTACCGATCAATAAAACCGATGTATAAGAGATTGCTCTAATTGAAACAAAATAATAAACATCTCAAAAATGTGAAAATGACTTAAGACAGTGGTGATCAAGGAGAAACAGATTTTACTTAGCTCTCGGAATTAAGAGGTACACAACTGTAGATGATAAAATACCGTAAGTCACGGAAAATCAAAAAATATAATCGCGGAAAAGCAGTAAAACTTGTTTTGGAAACGCCAGATTTTTTTTCGCGGAAAAGTTGTGTCGAATCGCGGAAAAGAAAAACCGTGAAAAGAACATTTAAATGTGTGATAGACTCTACCATGCTACAAAACATTCACGCAGCTCTACATTAATAACACACAACTTTGTGCGTGCAACTGCACATATAGTCAATTTTAACTTTGTGGTGTGGATTCAGAACTTTTAGGAGTCAGCTTGGGAAACTGTGTAGCAAGGTCACATCATAGCAGAGAACACCCACACTACATTTCCCACCCCCCATTCCCAAGACACTATTTCTGAGACATTAAAACCGTTCCGTACAATTAATACATGTATATTCGTAGCATAGCTAAAACTAATGTCTTTTTATCAAATTTAATACAAAAAATATCTTTATTTTCATTTTTAACAGTCTGCCATATTTGATATATGTACATGTAATATATATCATAACAGAATATAAGTCAACATCAATAAAACTGAACTCTAAGTAACTAATTAAGGGACGGCCATTGATCTAATTTACGGTAGGGGTCGCTAACTTTCAGATTATTTACTTTCATACCGCTGTATGACAGAATGTGCTTTTCCAGGATGATTAGAGACAATTTTATTTCCCTGTAAATTTGACAAGCATAAAAATCAAAACTACGTACAGTGTTTGGGACGGGTTTAGGTACCCCCAGTCAAGGTCAGATTATACTTCATTACTTCATTCCCAGAGGAGGATAGAATATTTATTTGCAATAATGACTACATGCTTGTTTGTTTTGTTTTTTGAAAAACCTGCTACCTCCTTTCGAGAAGGAAATGCCCGTCCCTGTAAGAAGCTGTAAATCGATAATATTCCTCATAATTTTAGAGATTATAAAACACGTTTTATTACTGACAATGTAATGTGATTAAAAAAAGTTTGAAAAAATCGCACTCTGAATTTTTTTTTTTTTCTAGAAATAAAATGAATTCAGTCTATCGTGAAAATGGCAATCTGAAGTCGGCCTTTCGCACATTTAGTCTAAGAATCTTTTCTCGTCCAATTGTTCTTGAAAAGATTTATAGAAGACACCACCCTTTTATGTATTTTCTTTTATTATCGTCAATTGAAATTCAATTGTATTTACTTATTTACCGTTGTCTGTGTTCAAGTCGACGAGAGAAAATTCCGAATCCGATTTTACACAACTTTTAAGAACAATGACGCTAAAATGTAATTGCTAAGTAAAATGAGGAAAGCAAGTCGTAATAAGACAAAATGCAAGTGCAAGCCAGAAAATGAATATTTATTTATCTGTTTATTCGCACACACTTATATTCATATCATTTATATATAACTCATTTAAATAACCACCTACAACTTTGTTGCAATTTGTGGGGGGGGGGGGGGGGACAACAATGCAGAGTCAGTTAAAGTATTGTTTGTAGAAGGAAAAACAAGGTGCATACAAATTGTCACGGGAAGGAACGGGGGGGGGGGGGGTAGGTTAAGATTTTTTTTTGGCAAGAACATGTTTATGAATCAGTCCAAAAACTACCTTTCTGAATGTTACGTGTGGAATTATTTGAGATTATTATACAGATAAACTGTACAAAAAAAAAATAAAGTTAAAAAAAAACCAGAAGTCTCTGTGGAGACTGAAGCTCTACTGGTTTGTACTTATAGCAAAGGAAGAGAGAAGTTCTTAAGCAGTTGGCAATTGAAACTTTACCACAGCAATAAAAAGAATAATGATCCTTGATTAAGTCTCTTTATGTTCTTAGTATAGTCTACTTGCATGCCACATTATATGATAATCAGACTTAAAATGTATTTGGAGTAGAATTTTGAGAGTTTATAACAGAAATTTAAGAAAACCAAAACAGAAAACCAAAACTGTAGGAGGAGTAGCATTTTGAAAGAATTTCACAGAATTTTCTATTTTTAGTAACAACGGCAACACCGTTCATCGAAATCAAAAACCGATACACAGAATTATGTATCTTAGTATAGTCTACTTGTGTGCCAAGTTATATTGAAATCAGACCAAAACTGTAGGAGGAGTAGCATTTTGAAAGAATTTCACAGAAATTTCTATTTTTAGTAACAACGGCAACACCGTTCATTGAAATCAAAAACCGATACACTGAATTATGTATCTTAGTGTAGTGTACTTGTGTGCCAAGTTATACTGAAATCAGACCATAACTGTAGAAGGAGTAGCATTTTGAAAGAATTTCACAGAATTTTCTATTTTTAGTAACAACGGCAACACCATTCATCGAAATCAAAAACCGGTATATAGAATTATGTATCTTAGTGTAGTCTACTTGTGGGCCAAGTTATATCGAAATCAGACCAAAACTGTAGAAGGAGTAGCATTTTGAAAACATTTCACAGAAATTTCTATTTTTAGTAACAATGGCAACACCGTTCATCGAAATCAAAAACCGATACACAGAATTATGTATCTTAGTGTAGTGTACTTGTGGGCCAAGTTATATTGAAATCAGACCAAAACTGTAGGAGGAGTAGCATTTTGAAAACATTTCACAGAAATTTCTATTTTTAGTAACAACGGCAACACCGTTCATCGAAATCAAAAACCGATATACAGAATTATGTATCTTAGTGTAGTGTACTTGTGAGCCAAGTTATATTGAAATCAGACCAAAACTGTGGGAGGAGTAGCATTTTGAAAAATTGTTTACAGACAGACAGACAGACGGACAGACAGACAGACGGACGGACGACGGACGCATTACTATCACATAAGCTCTTCTGGTCCCTGACCAGTAGAGCTAAAAACCCGGTTCTCTCAAACGAAGGGGAGTGCTTGCCCCCCCCCCCCCCCCCATTTTATAATTAAATTACATTCTATACTTACAGTATAATGAGCATGTAACATGTCTTATGCAATATGTACCACTAAATATACATAAAGGCATTGGTTTTTATTTATAATACCATTTTATGTAACACACTGAAAACAATGAAGCCCACTTATATGATCTTTATAAAATCGGGTGTACGAGATATTGATATTTACAGTGACAATGACGAGTTCTGTTGGAAAACTTACCTTAAAAAAAATAAATCTATCATATTTTCTTTTTCTGGATTTCAGAGAGTATTCCAAAAGGAACATGCATCAATTTATTTGTTAACAATTTTACAAACTTTTTTTTTTTTAATTTTAAATAAATAGATCGATTGACTCTACTTGAAAAACCAGACACCTCCATATTGATGGTGAAAACAATTAACTTTTTCGTCCACATAATCTCAGGATTTCTTCACAATTACAAATTGTCATATATCTTTCAAATTACTTTTCCTATGGAATTTTGAAGTTCTATATAAATATTATCAACAGCAACTTAAAAAAAAGAAAAAAAAACCGTAAATTGTTTTACACGTTCTATTGTGACGTCATCTATGAGTTTATTACGTAATATTCATATTTGTATAATATTCATAATCATTTCCAGGCGAGAAACAAACAATTATATCAGTTGCAAAACAAACATAAAAAGTGCTAAAAATCTTGATTATTTGCACATTTTCTTATCTGCGTACTTTTACAATCTTTCTCCTTTTTTTTATATTATTTGTTTTGGGGTCAGATGAACACTTTTACTTCAATCGTTAAGATTGCTGATCTAACGTTATCCCTATCGGTAATTTTCACCTGAATGGTGGCTAAAGTATATTGTCTCCCTAATTTATTGTTCAGCCTATGTTCTTAATGTTAATGATTAGACTTAATTACTCATTTTGTAAACTATTTAAATTTTTTACAGCAATTACGATGCCTTTAATTAAAAAATAAGTTCACATTAGATTTCTCAACTTGAAATCCGGAATAACATATAAACTCAATTTTAACATAGGCCGCAGCAAACGCGATTCACAAGATATTGTTAAATCGAAACATTGTTGCGTTATAAAAAATATATATAAGTTTCATGAATCGCGTTCATTGCGGCCAAAGTTAATTTTTGCGATCAAAGATATAAAAACTGCCATTTTTGGAGAATATATTGATACATGGTATGGTTTTGAAATTTACGTAGCGTTTGTGTGACGTTTTGGCGCCATTTTACATCCGTGATCAGATAGACCTGATCGTGTACAAAATATATCAACACTTTATTTCTGACGATATCATTGTTTATTTTTGACGAATTTACTAGGCCGATAGTGGTAACAACCGTATTTTGTTCTTTATGGATATAACGAACAGTTAAGTATTCAAGTTCAAAAGTCCATAAATCAATACAAAATAGGAGAAGAGCGATAGATTTAAACGAATTTGCAATAAAAATTGAAAAGATAAAATGGATTTGTAAAAGAGCTTACAACCAAACTTCGGTTACTGCGCAGCGAATAATAAGCCTGTGAACATCAGAATAATTGTGTTTTCAATGAAGGACTGCGCTAGGGTTGGTCAAAAGAAATAAAAACGAGAAATCGTTTCAAGGAAATGATCAGGCAAGGAAAGGTTCTACTACATATGTATATCAGAAACAATGAATACCTTTAAAGCATTAAACTCCCAAATACTTCAGTTAAACGCTTTCCAATTTTGCTATTATTCACTTAATATTTCAGAACTTCAGATCTTGTTAGACTTTTTGGCTCATTAACACTTCATTTTTTTAATCGCATTTTTTTACAAGTCAGAATTTGGTATATTTGTGACAAATCTAATTAAATGCTCAGAGCATTTGCGTTGTTTAACGTCCTTCTCGAAAAATTTTCACGCATATGGAGATGCCACCATTTGCCATTTGGTTAGCTGCAAATTTTGATATATGCCCGACATTCTTTTTCATACCTACACCTTCTGCGACAGAGGCCCAAATATGATTAAAGGACAGATTATTAATTATACTTTCCATTCAACGAGATATTTTGTTTATTGAAATATCCCAAGATAAGAGTTTTTAATTCATAAATCTACATCAGAATTAAATGCTCTTTCCTTACACAATTCAGACGAAACACTAATCATGAATGAAATATCTATGCTATTATTAAATGATGAACCTGCAAATATACTTGGCACTCAGGGCCATTGAGCAGGGAGGGATCTTTTTCTTTGCAAGCGCATAAAAATGTTTATAAACATGATGATGGCGTTTATTTCAAGTCTATGCCCTAAATTATTAATTAAATCAAACTAATAATTAGAATAAAAGAATGTTTTTGAAAATAAATTTCTTACTTACCCTATGTTTTTATGTCCTTTATATGTCCTTGAGATAAGTATAAAACTGAAATTCAACAAGAAGAAACAAAATTACGTAAACGTCCTAAAAATGCGAAGTTTATTTCCAAAGATAGTCTTCTAATATTTCATACACTGTAGCACAGGGGGCACCCTGAATAATAGTCATTAACATAATTCTTAATAACCTTGAGAAATGATACACGCCCGGTCTCGGTTGACAAATACTGCGGTACATAATGACAGAGTACTATTTAGCACTTCCATTTAAAAGATTTTGAAATGATATTTATAACCCAAAGATTTTCTTAAGAATTAATTTTGCATTAAAATTGTTTAGTAAGTAGTTCTGTTCGTATTCGTAACAGAGCAGAAATAGCAAAACATACACTCAAAATGTCACTGTTTTCCAAACGTGGTTGTTAGAATAGGAAGTTTTTAAAGAATGGGTGGACTTAACTGGCCAGAAAAAATGCCGCAAATTTAAGTTCCATAAAACGTTAATTTTTTTTATTATATAAACCCCCGATATCTTAACTGTGTATTTATGGTACGGATGTGAATTTAAAATGCTCTTTTCGAGGTAAACTAAATAAATATCGAAGGCATGGTGCCTGAAGATTTGTTGAATATCAATAGATAATCAGGGTCACGCATTTTTCATCGTCTGAATGCATAGTCAGCGCATGTTTGTCGGCTGTTCTTACGAAAACTGTAGTTGTATATTGAACAAAATAATGTCATATTAAAAGGAGAAGAGCCGACAAATGTGCGCTCACACTTAATTTAACAAAAAACATGTTCCAAACAAACTTCTCGCTTCCATTGTTACGACTTCGATTGACCTGTTAAATATTACAATTCATCACGTGATGTCCACCTGCGTGTGTACTCGTGGAAACAGTTACATTGTATTCTTCAACCTGACCTAGATGTAAATCACTATGTTTGGTGCCGTTTCCAGAATTTAGCACATTAAATGTTGTTTTAATTTTGCGTGTCCTCACATTTTTAAAAAAAAATCATAATGACATCGCTGTAATATTCCAAACACGTATTCGAATTTCTAGAGAGAGAGAGATGGAGAGAGAGAGAAATGTCAACAATGACACAGATCGATAGCCCCGCCTCATATTAATATTGATAGCGCGACCTAAAAACCATTCCGGGTACATGTTGAATTCCGGAAGACGACACT
Source organism: Saccostrea cuccullata (assembly GCF_032062105.1). Lineage (NCBI taxonomy): Eukaryota > Metazoa > Mollusca > Bivalvia > Ostreida > Ostreidae > Saccostrea > Saccostrea cuccullata. Next base: position 9,062 of record NW_026921262.1, read on the forward strand.
AATGTATCGTTGTTTCAATTTTGATTCATGGCAACAAGGCATTGCTTTTGTCCAAATGTTCTAGCTAAAATAACCATGTATACGTTGCTCTTTCTAGTGGTTGTAATATATTTTGGATTCCCTTTATTTTCAACTTGTTAGAGTAGTCTCAAAAAGATCCAAAATAAGGCGTTAAGTCCACCCATTCTTTGCTGTTGTTTTTGTTTATTTTCTTTTCTTTTGATGATTATTTTTTTAACAAAAAAAATCATTAAGACGTCATTAATGTTTGGAAGTGTGAAAGATGAAGAACTATATTTATCGTTATGAAATAACTAAGGTTGATAATATTTTCATAATTAATTACCTTTCGGAGCAGTCTGTGATCTACTGAAATTCACAACCCCGTTTAATTCTAGAAGTGTATGGAACAGAGCTAACATCATAAGTTAAATTTACTAAATTTACTAAATTTGAAGTATGTAACTTCAGAACATTTTCTTGTCATTTTATTTTGTACTTTTGCCGTATTTTACAATTTATTCCTACACAATAAAGATAATACTGCTGTCTCCAGGACAGTACATTCCGACTGTGCATTTGTTGCGAATAATTTCAGAACACAGGTGCTAAATTGACCCCCATTCATGCAATAATTGAAATTTTTATGCAAATATGAGAATATGTGTCCAAGAACAATTTATTTTTCTTTTATTTTAAAATCCTAAAAAGTGCAATGATTTTCAAAGATATTTGTTTTGAAGCAAGGAATAGCAGAGGGAAATCGCACACTGAAAACAGTATTTATCAGCTGAAATTCGTGTTAAACCCGAATAAACTTGAATATTCAATACTCTAGTTTGCAATAATTACATTCTATCCATCCAAATTTGGACTCCGATATGTGCATTTTTTTTTTGAAACATTTGAAGTAAATAATCTTGCCTATGCAAAACTGCAGGTTATGAAACTGATCGAACAGTAGGTGACGTAATATTTACTTGGGAGATTGATTACGTATATCAGGGGTTTTTTTGTGCTTTTTTTTTGGGGGGGGGGGTTCAGTTGTAATGATTTTTTGCAATCATTATTTTGTGTCATCTTTTATAAACATGTTTTTCATGAAGAAATATCTTCAACTTACCGACAAATCTAAGGGTATTTCCCTCTCAATATCATCATCTGTTTTAAAACAAAACCATCATGCATTTTCCCCAAGTACGATTCAGTTATAGGGAAAACTCTTCGTAAAGATTCTTTAAAAAACTCAAATAAATCCTTATTAATCACCGGACTTAAAAAAGAATAAATGTCAAACTTATATTTTCGTATATATTTTTAAAACGCTGACTTTTAAACAGGAGTAATAATTCAAAGTTATCTAAATTAATCGAGAATATTAGATTTAAAAAAGAAGATTAAACACGTTTAATTTACACTAGTTTTCTGACACTTTCTATGTAGATAAAAATAAGGTGTAAAGCTTTTTACACTTTCCACATCATTACAGCTCTAGTTTGTGGTTTCTGAACGTCATTTTCAATTGTGACATCATACATTTGTACGTTTAGTTCAGGCAAATGAATGCACAAAATACACTGCAATATTCGCTGGGAAGACTTATCGTTCTTACGTACATGTATTTAAGATCACTTGAACTGGAAATGAAATTTTGCTTTTTCTAACTTAACAACTTAACCGTCTGTCTGTCTGTAAGCTTTTCATAATTTTAGCTTCTTTTCAAGAAATACTGAGCCAATCTCAAACAACCTTGTAGGAATGCATACATGGATAAAGAGGGGCTGATGAAAGGTACGTTAGGCATCAAAATCCGCCTAGTCCCAAAATCTGGTGATAATATTTATCTAATGTGTCTTGGATACCCCTGTTCTAAATCAATTTATTTTTTTAAAATAACTCAAACCGTTTTCCCTACACAACTCACTAAAAATGCAATGTTTTCTTAAGAAAATAACACTGACGACGTCATGACGTTATAACGTTCACATGGCGTTATCAAATTTCAACGTAATGATTCCTGTACAGCGTAAAGAATTGTACATTTCTCAACCTAAAAAATAAATTCATATTTAAGGTTATCCGATCCTCAGGTTCTGAAAATCAGGCATTGAGTAATTGAAAATGCTCACAAAGATGTCTCTAAATTCTCAAATTAAAATGTATTTACCCACGGTGTTTCTTTAAAATTCATCTTTAAATTTAATCATATAATATAGGGAAAATTAGTAAATCTCGAATAATTTTTCAGGAAAAGCGATTTGAACTACCTACTGCATATCTTTTAATTGATAATTGATCAAGAAATACATTTTAGGAATAAAAATCATAGGTATCCAGGCTTTTAAAGAAAATTGCATGAATTTTACACTTATTTAGTACTTTACTTTCTCCTACTTACTTCCATTGTTTCATAATGCTTAGTGTATGAAGTGTTTCCTTTCACTTGAAAACACTGTAAATCACTTCTAATTTCAAATCATGAATATAAACATTGGTAACTAAGGCTAAATTAAAAGAAATTTGATTTTTTTGAAATATGCAAGTTTTACTTCATTTTATGAGGTACAAATGTCAACTTTTTAAATACCGTTTGTTAAAACTTTAAAGAGCATTGAATCATACGTAGAGGCATAAAATGAAAATTGTTGCATGAAAAAATTTCAATTTCAAGCTTTATTTTAATACTTTTTGAATTAAATTATAAATTAAAGAGTTATCCTTCCTGGCTGAGGATCGTATATCCTTAAGTCTATTACTTATTTTTTTTTTTATTTAATCTGTTCTAAATTAAACGTTTCAGTTTTTTTTTCTTTATATGAATTGATATTTACAATAACCGTGGGTCATTTAAGGAGATAATTTTCCGAGAAAAACTATTTCATCAAGAAAGCGTATTTATTGTCAGAATTTTTCCCCTCTCCATTTCTCTAAAATTCATGATAATAATTAAGATACTACATTAAATTTTAAAATACCAGTATACGATACAATCATGCTTACCTTTTATTTACTTATTTAGGTATATACATGTACGGGAATATACATACATAATTCTATGTACGTACACTTGAAAGCGCAAGGTGTGCTTTTATACTGCGAATAAAATCTTGAATGCAACATAAAAATCAGTTTTTATGCCGCATTTTCTTTGATTTTTTTTTCTATTCAAGATTTATTTTTGATTAAGCTAAGACATTTATATTTATCTATGCATTACTTTGTTTCGGTTTTATTACTACAGTATAGTACTTTTCAGGCACGTAGCATCGTTTTTGAAAATGGGGGGTGGGGCAATCTGAAATTTTTTTTTTACTTAAAAAAGTTGAACAGCAAAAAAAACAAAACAAAACAAAAAAACCCGAAAAATTAAAAGTTGCCCAAAGTCGAAAATCCTATTTCGTGGGGGGGGGGGGTTGTTGTTTATAACACTGTTCTGTGCTGAAACGTGGAGGGTCCAACCTTACTTTGAGTAAACATTTTCTAAAGTAAAGGTAATGTCCGGAGAAAAAGTGGGGGGGCAGCCCCACCCCCACCACCTGATACTACGTCCCTGCTTAAAATAGTACATGTATATACTCATTATTGATAAGAAGCTGAATAAGGTTACATATTTTTTTAAAAACAAAGAACAGACAAATATATTTATCTTACGTGTATGAAAGAGAAAATATCCCCAACGACGACAGCTATGTCATCCCCTGTCCTTTTGACAATCACATATAATCTGTATTTAGTATTTAGTATTTGTGATAGTGGGGTCTGTTATTATGCTTCTTTAATAATGTACATTGCACATGTATTAATAATTATGATGTGAAGCGGTCATCCATCCAAAGGTTACACAGGCTTGCCGTTGCTGAAAACCTGACTCACTAGCAAGGAAGTATAAGTTGAATATACAGTGTACTTTCCGCAGCCCCCCCCCCCCCTCCCTTCGACCCTAAGCTTAGCATGAGTTCTCCCTGAGTGTCTGGACCTCTTCAGTACCGGCAAATAATGTCGTCCACGAATACAAAGTCTGTACCTGGACACAAAGTCCAAACCTTAGAGCTTCTTGATGCTAGCTCAGACTTCCTGAAGCAAAGTCGCCAAACTGCAGAGTCACAACGCTTCCATCAATTTTGTGAATTTCCGCGATTTTTAAATATTTATACATGTACGGTAAGCACTTATCATCAAACGATTGCCAAAATATACCTGCATTTACATGCATTTCCCTCCTTACATGTGTACAAATGCATACACGTACGAGACATAATGTATGATGAATTTATTTTCAGAAAGTTCAATAATTTAAAGAATGTCGATGTGTCTTACCGATCAATAAAAACCGGTTTAAAAGAGATTGCTGCAATTGAAAAAAAAATGATATACATCTTTAAATAAAATGTGAAAATGACATAAGACAGAGGTGATCAAGGAGAAACGGGTTTAACTTAGCTCTTCGAATTAAGGGCTACATGGTAAAATACCGTAACTGGCGGGAGAGAAAAAATATAATCGCGGAAAAGCAGTAAAACTTGTTTTGGAAACTCAAGATTTTTTTCGCGGAAAAGAGGAACTGTGAAAAGAACATTTAAATATGTGATGAACTCCACCATGCTACAAAACATTCTCGCAGCTCTACATTGATAACCCACAACTTTGTGCATGCAACTGCACATATAGTCAATTGTAAGTTTGTTGTGTGTATTCAGAACTTCTTGGGAAACTGTGTAACAAGGTCACATCATGGAAGAGAACACCACCACTACATACCCCCCCCCCCCAAAATGCTACCCCCAAAACACTATATTTCGGAGACATGAAAACCGTTCCGTACGATTAATATCCATATGTCCTTTTATCAAGTTTAATACAAATAATACATCATGTATCTTTATTTTCATTTTTAACAGTCTGCCATATTTGATGTATGTGCATGTATATCATAACAGAATATAAGTCAACATCAATAAAACTGAACTCCTTGTTATTATTTAAGGGACGGCCATTGATTTAATTTACAGTAGGGGTCGCCAATTTTCAGATTATTTACTTTTAAACCACTGTATGACTGAATGAGCTTTTCCAAGATGTTCACAGACCATTTCATTTAATTCCCAGTAAATTTACAAGCATAAAAATCAAAACTACGTACAGTGTTTTTGACGGGTGTAGATACCCCCAGTCAAGGTCAGAATGTCCAAATGTTCTTGTAACTTTTAGATTTATAGAAGACACCACCCTTCATGCGACAAACAAAATAAGAAGGAGCTGATTTTAATCGGACTGCCTTTTATGCATTTACTTATAATGTCGTCAACTGAAATTCAATTGTATTTACTTATTTACCGCTGTCTGTTTTCAAGTCGACGAAAGAAAATTCTGAATCCGATTTTACACAACTTTTTTGAACAATGACACTAAAATGCAATTGCTGGAGTAAAATAAGGAAAGCAAGTTGTAATAAGAAAAAATGCAAGTGCAAGCCAGAAAATGAATCTATATTTATTCATCTGTTTTTTCACACGCACTTATATATATCATATTTATAACTCATTCATATAACCCCCTACAACTTTGTTGCAATTTATGGAGGAAAACGACAATGCGGAGTCAGTTCAAGTATTGTTTTTTTAAGGAAAAACAAGGTACATACATACAAATTGTCACGGGAAGGGGCGGAAGAGGGGGGTGGGGGTAGGTGAAGATTTTTTTTTTGCAAGAACATGTTTATGAATCAGTCAAAAAACTAGGTTTCTGAATGTTACGTATGGAATTTTTTGAAATTATTATACAGGTACTCTCTCAAACGAAGGACGTGCCCCCACCCCCCAATTTCATAATTAAATTACATTCTATACTTATAAACAGTGTAATGAACTTGTAACATGTATTATGCAATATGCACCACTAAATATACATAAACGCATTGGTTTTTATTCATTTTACATAATACACCGAAAACAATGAAGCCCACTTATATGATCTTAATACCATCGGGTGTACGAGATATTGATATCTACAGCGACAATGACTAGTTTTGTCGGACAGCTTACCTTGAAAAAAAAATAATCTATCATATTTTCTTTTTCTAGATTTCAGAACGTATTTCAGAAGGAACATGCAACAATTTATTTGTTAACAATTTTACAAACAATTTTATTCTTATTTTGAATAAGTAAGCTTAGATCGATTGAATTTACTTTATCAAAAAAAAAAAAACCAAAACCTTCCATATTGATGGTGAAAACAATTTACCTTTCTCGTCCACATAATCTCAGGATCTCTTCACAATTATGAATTGTCATATATCTTTCAAATTACCTTTTCTAAGGAATTTTGAAGTTCTAAAAAATATTATCAACAGCAAGTCAGCAACTTAAAAAAAAGTTGAAAGTATTTTTTACACGATCTATTGTGACGTCATCAATGAGTCTATTGCGTAATATTCATAATTATTTCCAGGCGAGAATCAAACAATTACATATCAGTTGCAAAACAAACATAAAAAGTCCTAAAAATCATGATTATTTAAATATTTTCTTATCTGCGTACTATTACAATCTTTCTCTGTTCCATTTTTTTTTTTTTTGGGGGGGGGGGGAGGGGTCAGATGAACACTAACTTCAATCGTTAAGCATGCTGATCTAACGTTATCCCTATCGATAATTTTCACCTGAACCTGAAGGGTGGATAAAATATATTGTCTACCTAATTTATTGTTCAGCCTATGTTCTTATGATAATGATTAGACTTATTTACTCATTTTGTAACTTTCTAAAAAAAAAATTAACAGCAGTTACGGTGCCTTTAATTGAAAAATAAGTTCACATTAGATTTCTCAACTTAAAATCCGGAATAACAAAGAAGGCATATAAACTCAATTTCAACATTGGCCACAGCAAACGCGATTCACAAGATGTTGTTAAATCGAAACATTTTTGCGTTATAAAAAATATATGTAAGTTTCATGAATCGCGTTCATTGCGGCCAAAGTGAATTTTGCGATCAAAGATATAAAAACGGCCATTTTTGGAGAATATATTGAAACATGGTATGGTTTTGAGATTTACGTAGCGTTTGTGTGACGTTTTGGCGCCATTTCACATTCGTCATCAGACAGACCTGATCGTGTACAAAATATATCAACACTTTATTTCTGAAGATATCATTGTTTATTTTTGACGAATTTACTAGGCCGATAGTGGTAACAACCGTGTTTTCTTCTTTGCTGAAAAGTGCGTTATAACGATCATGTTATTTACAAAGAGCAGACTTTACCCGAGGTTGTGGATATCCTTGTTAATAGCCATTCTCTGTAACCACTTTAACTTCGTTGCCACGCACCGATGTTGGACACCGATTTTGATGAAGCTTCACCCATGCTTAGTACTTGACACCAGAAGCAAATATCAAACAAAAATTCGATGCTATGTGTCTCGGTTGCAATGGCAACAGCCGAAAAAAGTTTGAAAAATCGAGATTTTTAGCCACTTTAAATCTTGACTGTGGCTTAATAAAAACTAGAAAAAGCAAACAAACCATTCTCAGAAAAACATGACACCTTGATGTCACTTATACTATAAAGAAACTGTTTAGAATATATCTCTAAGTAAGTGGTAACCAAGGGTACATTTGGAATACATTTAAAATGCTGAAATATGCTGAAAAACACTCTGTATTCACTAATGGTAGGTGTTACACGCTCAAACTCAATCAACGACTTAAGAAAAACAATGAAAATGTTTAACCTTAAGTATATAAGTATAAGCAGTATTATTCTATAAATAACTTTTATGGTTTCCATGGTAACACAGTGAAACCATGCAAAATCAGTAACTAAGATTGGGTTAATGCTACTGTCTTGAGGAAAAACCTGAAAATTCAAGACTGGCAAATATGCATCCTTAGGACCTTGCAACACCAAAACCATAAGAAAAATTGGGTATAACTGCTACTTTGCAGTGTTACCATGGAAACAAAGTACCAGTGCTTAAAAGTGAATTATTTTTCGCTGCATTAAGAATTAAATTGCCATTTAATCAAGAAACAAATTAAAGGAGTCAGCTAGTAATAGTACATGTACTTATCTGTTAGAACTGAAGTTGAATATCATATATTGATAAAATTTGATGAATAAAACAACACTGTTGCTATGGTTACCAAGAAGGGAAAATGTTCGATTTTGTGAACTTTATATCAATATTAAACCCTGTGTGCCAACTTCTTGCATCCACTTAGAGATTGGATGATTGTCAGAATTAAAAGTCATGTTAGCTGTTAATAAATATCAATCATAAACGTTTTCGGAATCTAATTTAAGGGTACGTATCCAAGGAGAGAAAATATTTTTCAGGTTTTTAAGCATATATTTTCTGCTTATTTCCATAGCAACGCTCTATTTAAAGAATCTAATCTGAATTTTTTCAAATGGGAAAACTTGGAGCACACCAACATCTTATAAAATTGATCATTAATTATGAGGAAATGTGCTTTTTTTAAAAGATAGGATCAGATTTAAACATACAGAGTGTTACTTTGAAGGTTCTCTGTGGTATAAAAACCTTGGCAACCATTGCCAACCAAAATGAAATATCATATTTTGTTCTTGGTATATGTTTCAAGGCTTTTTTTCTATTATTTGGCCACATTTTATCCTATAATTGTTTTTTATTTTTACGTGTATGACTTTATAAAATTCAATGAATATTTTATCTTACTTTTGAATACTTTGTTACCATAGTAACGTATGTAATAGTTGATTTACCAAACAAGTTTATCATGCATTTGAGACATCTGACCTTCAACTTTTGGAAACAGCCATTGCCAATTGTTTGTTTTGCCGCAAATGTTAACTATGGGGCTCTAAACATGTTAAAAAATGCCATTTTTCGAACTTTAAGACATGTTGCCATGGTAACTATAAAACATAGCAACCATTTTTTTTGCCTGATTTCAGTTTAGGGTATCAATGACTTTTATCATAGAGAGTTTGGAGAAATTCTGAGACTATGCGAGCCACAGCTCCTATATAAATTTTCAAATCATTACAGAGAATGGCTCTTAAATTACACTAAGTGTGACTATTCTGAGAGACTTCTTTATTATTAAGTTACTTGGGAGTCATTATAGCCAGATATGGGTGATAGAGGAAAATATGGGTGACTGATATCCTTCAAAAAGGTGTCTATGTAAACGAGTCAAATGGCTCAGTGTGGAAGTGGGCAACTGAGCAGATGAGCTGCCAGGAATTCTAAGAAGACAGGAAAACTGTAGTGTACATATGTAGCACTAAAGGCTGACAACTGGATGTGGCATGATATTAAGTGTAATTATTATTACCCTTACCTGTGTCAAAAAAGTAATATCGCTCGTGGTTATGAATAACAATATAAAAATGGTTCTATTCATATTAAGAAACAACTACAGTAACATACGCTTTGTTATAATCAATTCATTATAAGTGTGTTTCTTAAAATCAAGTTTTA